>NC_090255.1:33143934-33156434 GCF_037325665.1 Littorina saxatilis
GACTATGTCCCAACATTTGTTCACAACATTCACACCTGTAACACAAGACCTGAACGTCATCATTTTACTGAATATCTTCTTCTTCTTCTTCTGTGTTCATGGGCTGCTACTCCCACGGGGGAAGCATGCTGGGTAGTTTTGTGTTTCTATAACCCTTGAACTCTGACATAGGTTACAGGATCATTTCCATGCGCACTTTGTCTTGTGCTTCCGTGTACACACGAAGGGGGATAAGGCACTAGCAGGTCTGCACATAAGTTGACCTGGGAGACCGGAAGAATCCGCACCCTTAACCCACCAGGCGATGCCGGGATTCCAACCTGCAACCTAGCTTCTGCTTATGAGGCCAGAGTCTTACCCACTAGGCCACTGCGCTCGTCTAATTAAGGTTAAATCCTCACCTTCAAGTTCCAGTCGAAACAGGAGGGACGCGGCATCCGCAATGCATAACATTTCACGCTTTTTGACGCACCGGGGTTTCACCTGAAAATCAATTTCGATCAAGGTTCTTTGAAAATCAAAAAAAAAAAAAAAAGAAAGGTGAGTTTTTACAACGTTTGTTATTGACAACACAATTCGTTACATTCACAGATATTTTGACCCAGCTGTCTTTTAAGTGCACAGACAAACAAATAATAATTAAAATGAAAAAGAATTATCCGGCAAAAAGTGGAGTGTAGCAGCTTGCGGAGAAGACACAAGCAAGGCAATAACGAACGTTCCAACAACTTGCCTTCCTTGATTTGTTATTCTGAAATTCTGAACGTTGGCTGTCTCTTTGTTTTTACACCCCCGGTATAGGGGTGTGTATAGGTTTCACTCGATGTGTTTGTGTTCGCATATAGATCTCAAGAATGAACGGACCGATCGTCACCAAACTTGGTGAACAGGTTCTATACATTCCTGAGACGGTCCTTACAAAAATTGGGACCAGTCAAACACACGGTTAGGGAGTTATTGGTGGATTAAAATTATACAAGGCCTGGTATAGACGGACACCCCCGTTGGTCAAAGGGAAATAACCATTCTCACTGCCACCAACTGAGAAGGTTATTTCCCTTTGACGGGGGTGTAGTTCCTATCGGAGGAATTTCTTGTTGTTCAAGGTTCTTTGGTTTTTGTGTGGGTGTAATTTAACTGTGTTTGTGATCTCAAGGAAAAAGAAATAAGATAAAAGAAACCAGATCTAACATATTCTGTTACTTGACAGTGATGCTGGACTAGATTGAGGAATGACGTCATGTTTGTACAATGTCTTCGACCCAATGTGGCATTCACAATTGCATGAGAACTTGACCGTTCCTGTGCATGAACATGTTTATAAGGCATACAGAGATGTACAATATGTTCATAGATATACCACTGAGATCTTATTCAGTGCATATCGTGCTCAGCTAATTAAGTCTTTTATGTGTTGCATTTGTCTCATAATTAGTCTGTCTGTCCACTGAGCAAAGACCATTGGGTCGCTGTATTTGTGAATGTCCGGCTTGTTTTGTCATTAATTAAATGTATTAATTACTAACCTTTCTTATTTCATGCTAAATAATGCATTACTCTGAATCGACATTTTTGGGAAATAACTCTGTCATGATTTTTAAGCGGTGTGACAGATTAAGAGCCCTTTCTACGGAGTCCAGCTATTCAAAGCAAGTGCAACACTACCGATCGGCTTTAACCTACGATCGGGATGAACAACTAACTCTGATGTGTATGTTATGCAGTGTGCGCTCCATAGAATAGTTTACCTTTTCTTTTGAGAATATGCACATCAGAGCCATTTTTTGCCGCTAATGGCTTGCTGATCACTGACAGTGTTCGCCAAGCACGTGCGTTTTCCTTGGCTCACGAGACCTCAAGCTAAACCCACGTGACCTTGATCAAAACACGTTGTGAGCGATCACTAAGGGCCAGGGATCATTCCCGCAACGAATCGTGAACTCGGATGAGGACCTTCAAAAGGAATTCCCCTATTCCACACATCCGTTATTCTAGGTCCCGTTCCCGTAGCGACCAAGGAACGGCACGGGAATGGGAGGGATCGGGAGGGGACCTTAATGGAAGGCCTATGGACGTTAACGGAACTCCTTTGAACGATACGAACGGTTGGGACGGGTGAGTTCGGGCTGCATGTTCAAAATTTTAGCCATTCCTCGCCCGTTCCAAATGAACGGTAATGGAACCTACACATCGGCAACGGAACTCATGGATCGTAATGGAACTTAACGCATTGGTAACGCAACGCTAGCGCTCTCACACACTGAGTTGTCATACCCGCATTCCACACATCCGTTCTAGCTTCAGCTCCCAGCCGTCCTGGGGACGGCTGCCAGTACGGTGAGACGCTGCCAGTACGGTGAGACGCTGCTCAAAGATGCCAAAAACGGCCGTCTCATTGTTGTGGGAACGGAAGCTAGAACGGATGTGTGGAATGGGGGTATAAAAGGGTATCATATTGAGCGCACGCTGCATAACATACACATCCGAGTTAGTTGTTTGTCCCGATTGCAGGTGAAAGCCGATCTGCAACGTGGTATACACTGGCTTCGCCCCGTCTTAAAAAGCTTCACTCCGCAAAAGGGGCTCTTAATTACTCTACCACAACGCTTAAAACATATTTTTAAAATACAAACATCGTCTGTTATTGCTTATTCTGAACAGACTTACAGAAAATTTGGGGATAAACTGCAATTGAACTGAACGATATACGTGGTATATCAGTATCCCTAAAATTAACTACTAATGTGAGACAGCTCTGATAATATACTTCTGAGGCAAATATATGATCTGGTCTCACCCACTGCACATGTGCACTCTTGCCAATTTTATGCTAAGGAAATTTGCTACGATATACGATACTTATGCTGCAAAGCATAGAAGAAATGTTAACTACTTCATATAATTGCTCACCTCTGAATCGAAAATCTCCAATGCCTCTAGATATTCTCCCTGTAAATCAGAAAGAAACATGAGGTATGATCAAGCGTGTGCGCAGGGCTCCCCATAGCGCGCGTCCATGCGTCCCGCACTAGAAGCCAAAAACACGTCCTAGAAATATATGGAGGGGGTTCCTGGACGCACTAGATTTTAGAAGAGCGGGTTCTATGACGCACTAAATGTCCTTTATCGTGCGTACCGTAGATACCATTTTCAGACTGCAATCGACACTTCGCAGTACACAATACGTGACCACAATGTTTCAAAAGTACACTGGGACTTTTCGGCTTGTGGACCCTTGGGACCCTCTAAAATACTGCAGTGGGGTCCATGGACCCTCTACAATTTAAAAGTGAGGGTCCCGGGGCGCACAAGGAGGGGCGTCCGTGGGGAGCCCTTGTGTGTAATACAAATGCAGACCGTGTAGCTTAAAATTCATCTTTGTCTGACCATCAACAGTTGTACATGTACAAGTGGCTTACTTATGTGTGTATGTGTGCTGGTGTGTGTGTGTGTGTGGGGGGGTGTGTGTTTGTGTGTTTGTGTTAGTGTGTGTGTGTGTGTGTGTGTGTGTGTGTGTGTAGTGCGTCCATGTGCACGCGAGCATGCATGCCTGCCTAATTGTTTGCCTACATGCATGCATGTTTAATGTGTGTGTCACACTCTCTCTCTGTCTATGCGTTCAGTTTGTGCATGTGTATGTCTGTCTACCCGTCTACATCAGTGTCAGAGAGAACATGTAAAACTATATGCATGCCTGTATGCTTCGGCTCATATAGTCTCATCTGTCTGTTTGTTTGTATAGTTTGTGTTTAGGTCTTTTATTCAAGTATTAGGTATTAGGTATAAAGCTGCCTGCTTCTGCTACAATATCATCTCTGAATCGGCACCTGCCTATCTTTCTGAACTGGTCTCTCTCTACACTCCCTCTCGCACCCTTCGTTCTTCTGATGATGCTCGACTTCTCTGTCAAGGTCGCTTTAAACGCAAGGCTCATGGCTTCCGCACGTTTTCGTATTATGGACCTCAGTTATGGAATTCACTCCCCTTTCAATTACGTCACTCTCCATCCATTTCATCTTTTAAGTCCAATTTGAAAACTCACTTGTTCCAACAACACTACGGATAGTTCCTTAGTATAGAGTCTGGGGATGTGAGATGTGCATGATGTGTTGTTTGAATCTGACAGTGATTGTATGATTTTTGTATACATGTATTGTTGTCCCGCGCTTTGAACTTTTGATAAGGCGCTTTATAAATGCCCGTTATTATTATTATTATTATTATATGCATGCCTGTATGCTTCGGCTCATAGAGAACATGTAAAACTATATGCATGCCTGTATGCTTCGGCTCATATAGTCTCATCTGTCTGTTTGTTTGTATAGTTTGTGTTTAGGTCTTTTATTCAAGTGCCCCTTTTTATTTTGGAAGTGATTTTTTTCCCAAGAAAACTTACTTTTTCAATGTAATGCAAGGCAAGATGCCACCAGTTGTGGCAAGCCAGTGAGCCACAGACCTGAAAAACGACAGCGACATAGTATAGTGAACGAGACACTTACAAAGAATTAAGTATGAGTATGACACTTTCTTTCATCCAGCACAAAAACTAACAATAATTTCATAAGCCATTCAAAATAACCCACACACGCACACGCACACACACACTTCTTGATGGATCAACAACTTAGTGTAGGGAGAGGGGGGGGGGGGGGGGGGTCGGGGGAAGCATATGAAATTGCCAATTGCAAATACTATTAATGGATGTCCATGGCAAATTTCTGAAGTGACCATGTCAGCAAATTACATCTCATTTGACAGAGGCTGAAAAAACAATTATTTCCGTGCAATAAAATAAAGGAAAGTAAAGAGAGAGCTCGGAAGTAAAAGAAAACAAACACATCAGGTTCCTCCAATTATTTCAGTGAAATAAAAACAAGTCGCGTGAAGCGATATAAAAAAAAACATTTAGTCAGTCGGTATCAAACTAAAAGATCAACACGACAAACCAGTCATCGCCGAGACTACATTTAGATAGTCTCGGCTAACCATTCCCGAAGACCGAGACGGGTTACGCTCGTCTCAGCGAAGCATGCGACCGTAGTACTTACTGAACCTATTTCCTTTCATTGTGAGCACAGTTTTAGAGTAAACATGTCATATCTATATATTTTCTATTTCAGGAGAAGATGAGGAATACAATGCAATCAATTTTAAATCTGCTTCTGAAAATTTTATTTTAATTACAAATTTAATGAGCAAACTAATTAACTAACTTTTAAGCTTACGAGCTGAAGTGCAATCCCATAGTCTGGACTTCGTCGAAAATTGCATGACCAAAATGTCAATCTATTTGGTTGAAAAATGAGGGTATGACAGTGCTGCCTTAACTTTCACAAAAATACGGATATGACGTCACCATAGGCATCTAACCAAAAACTGAAAAAATCGTCTGGGGATATCATACCCAGGAACTCTCATGTGAAGTTTCATGAAGATCGATCTGGTAGTCTTCTTGGAATCACTTTATATCACGCACACACACATGCATACATGCACCACCACCCTCGTCTCGATTCCCCGTCTATGTTAAAACATTTAGTCAAAACTTGACTAAATGTAAAAAGGTTATTGGAAAATTTAATTATTGCCAAAACAAAACGTTACATTTACAGTACGTCAACCCAGTGCCCTTGTAAGCAGACAGACAGACATATTTTGTTTGTTTGTTTGTTTGTTTGTTTGTTTGTTTGTTTGTTTGCTCAGGGCCGGACCCAGGGGGGGGTTCCAGGGGTTCCGGAACCCCACCCCTGGAAAAAGCATGTACCTTGCTTTGAGTGGTTTTTTTGTTTGTTTTTAAATAAATTCGCTGATTTGCCCCCCCCCAAAAAAGGAGGAACCCCCCCCCCCCCCCCCCCCCTTACAACTCATTTGGTCCGGCCCTGTTTGCTTAACGCCCAGCCGACCACTAAGGGCCATATCAGGGCGGTGCTGCTTTGACATATAACGTGCGCCACACACAAGACAGAAGTCGCACAGACAGACAAATACTTACGGTACAAATAATGACCTTATCTCAAAATAGTTGATGGATCTTGCATGCAAGATGCCGGCGAGGTAAGTTCATTATTTGTGCCATAAGTGTAGGGAAAAATCTCCACCCTAAACCCACCAGGGTGCAAATCCAGGACATTCCGCAGCTTGGGAGGCACGCGTCTTATCGACTAGGCCAAGGGCGCAGCGCCCCGTCAGCTTCATGTACAAATCTAATCAGCAAAACACTATAGCAACAAACAAACAAAGAAACAAAAGCTGTCCTCCCAATCGTCCAGAGTGGAGCGGAGAAAGTGAATGGCCCTGTCTTGCTGACCAGATTCGAACCCAGGACCTTCTTCTTGGGAGGCCGGCGTATTATCCACAAGGCCATATTGCCCGCTAGATCTAATTCTAATCAGCAAAACACTATATAGCAAACAAAGAAACAAAAGCTGACCTCCCAATTGTCCAGAGTAGAGCAGAGAAAATGAATGGCCCTGTCCAGCTGACCAGATTCGAACCCAGAATCTTCTGCTTGGGAGGCCGGCGTATTATCCACTAGGCCATATTGCCGCTAGATCCAATTATAATCATATCAGCAAAACACTATAGCAAAAACAACAAAAAAAGCTGACCTCCCAATCGTCCAGAGTGGAGCGGAGAAAGTGAATGGCCCTGTCCTGCTGACCAGATTCGAACCCAGAATCTTCTGCTTGGGGGGCCGGCGTATTATCCACCAGGCCATATTGCCCGCTAGATCCAATCATAATCAGCAAAACACTATAGTGAACAGCTCAGATCATGGGTAATTTTAACACCTTCACATTTAAATGCTTATTTTATAGCCATCCATTGAATTGAGAAGAAAACAAAGCATACTAAACTGCTAAGCATGAATCAAACAATAAGAAAATAAAAAGAACCAACAGCATCGTTTTGTATGTGTGGGTAGTAAACACGTTTTATTTACAAAACACGGCGGAAAATGGCGACAAATTTGTTGCACAGCGACAGGTCACTTTCTTCAACCAAGGCCAGTACTTTCATACATGACAAAGGAAAGCAAATATGGCCTGAATAATAAAGTTATAGTGTTCCTTTGCGTGTCTGAGTGATAAACTGTTTTAACCAACTATCTTCTGAAACGTAATTGCACTCAGCAGATTTGTCTTCCGCTCATAACTTTCGTGTCACACGGTCTTTGCTACAAACAGATAGATCGCATTCTCGCAGAAAATCATTGACAACACAGACCAGTCATTTTTAGCATTGCATTTGGAAAGGGCTACTATTATAGTGTGTTTTAAGAAAGAAAAACATTACAGTATCGGCAGAACACGACCAAATGAGTTTTCGTGTCATAGCGTTATGGGCGTGAGATTGTGTTCTCACACTGTGGCAAAATCATTGACAACACAGACAAGTCAGTTTTAGCATAGACATTGGGAAAGGCTACTATTATAGTGTGTTTTAGGAAAGAAAAACATTATAGTATCAGCAGAACACGACCAAATCATGACAAATGAGTTTGCGTTTTGGGCGTTATGGGCGTTTTTTCACACTGCAGATCATATCTCAAAAACTACGGAGTGGATCTTTATGAAATTTGATATGGATATTTTTGACTGGATTTTCTCATAGAAGGTTTTTCCGTTTATTGATAGGACAGTTTGATGACGTCATATTTTACCGTTTGCCAAAAGGTCGAGGCAGCACTTTCACAGTTACAGTTTTTCATCAATTTGATCGAATTTCTTACCACACAATCTCAGATCTAGGCCGGATTATGGGATTGCATTTCAGTTTGGTCACTTAAAGTTTTGTTATTGAAATGTTTGTTCGAAATATGTCATTTTTTCAAATTTTTAAAAACTAATATTTGAAATTTTTTTTTATATTAGTGTATTCCCTATTGCGTCCTGTATCTAAAACTATATAGTTTTGTTGTTTTGTATTGATAATTATGCTTAAAAATGAAGAAAACCGATAAATAACCACTATCTTTATTTATGAAAAAAGACACTTAAAAACAACTTCTATCTATTCCTTACCATTTTCTGATTCCAAATATATATAGTTTCATGGTGTTTGACGTTGAAAATAGGCTAAAACTTAACAAACTCGGATCGTTGAATGGAAATTATACTTCCAAGCTCCGTGCAGCTGACAACATGATAAAAACACGTCATTTCAAGTGTGGAACACGCTCATGACGTCATACTGAAAGGTGATGAATTATGGCTTCACCTTGCGATGTTTCATTTCAAACATGGTAACATTTTTAAAGGGGTTTCTTTCTCAGATTTCTGTTTGCCCTCTGTCTGTCTCTCTATGTCTCCGTCTGTCTGACTGATTCAATTAAATGTGTAATTACTTAGTTTTGCAAAAGTCAAACTAAGTATGATATACCTAATTGATTCAGGTCTCTAAATTCTTATTGTAAAATTGTGAGTTTTATTCAAAACAAATTTAATTGGTGTTTTAAACTCAATAATGGGGCATGCTGTGATGAGCAGAAGAATGTGTGTTTACGAGCAGAAAAAGCCCATCAAAGTCAAGAATCGTGTTTTTCTTTTTTCTATTTTCACCGTGTAGCTTCCTACAGACACTAAGCAACAGTGTGGTACCACTTACAGTGCAATATCTTGTACTTTGTTTTTGACGTCTGTGCAACACTTCATTGACCCATGATCTGAGCTGTTCACTATAGCAAACAAAGAAACAAAAGCTGACCTCCCAATTGTCCAGAGTGGAGCGGAGAAAGTGAATTCCCCTGTCCTGCTGCCCTGTCATCTCCAGCACGTGACTCATGGAGTGTGTGGCCCATGTGTCATGGCGGTTCAGCTCAAGAGCCTGTAGGTGAGTGTACACAATTATTTTCATTTTCATTACTTAATTGTTGTCCTATCGCTGGGAAATGTTGCCACTTTCTCCCAGTGTTATAGAGTCGCGCTACCCCAGGTGTGTGATTCATCAGAAAGACTCATGCGCCTTGAACATACGAGAATTTAAGCAAATGCTTACACGACTCGCCTTCGTCTTGTCCCATTACAATGGAAGCCCCCGCCCCCCCCCCCCCCCCACCACAGGTGTAAAAATCAGCCACCTGCACTATTTTTGCTAAACCGTGCATTGGTTTTGTCAACTAGTGTTATGGATAACTTCAAGCATTAAAAACGTAAGTTGATGAACAGATTCTGGACTCTAATGTAGAAAATGAGTCTGCATAAAGTAACCATTTCCCTGCATACAATCAGGGACCTATATTAATATAGGTCTATGATACAATTGTTTAATAATTAAAGGCACAGTAAGCCTCCCGTAAACCATCACAGATACGGTCAGGCTTTTACACACAGTACAAACACCCTTTCATTTAAACACTCACCGATTGAGAACATCCTAGGTGCCCTCCGTAAAGAGCGAACAATTTTCAAAGAATTTATTTTTGCGTGGTTTATCTTACCCCTGAGCCATCGTGAACCCGTGTGATCCAGTTTTCCTTTTTAACAATGTAGTCGTCAGTTAGTCATTTGAATGCGACTCGATGTGAGCTTATCTACAATAGCACGTTTTTATGCACGAAACAAACGGCTGTGGTTCACAAGAACTCTAGCGATGGCTTTTGACTGTTGAGAGGAACGGCGATATGCATAACTAACCGTCGTCTGCTACGACCCTTGCGTGACCCTGCTTCCGGGCTTTTCTTTTATCAAACTTTCACAACTTCGAATTGTACTGATCTTGTCTTGATGAAAAAAGAATTCTTTTATGGTTAAAGAATGTTTGTGTAACAAGCTGTCAATTTATTAGTTAGATTTTAAAAGTTAGGTCTAGCGCAAAAACGCACCACGGTCCAAAAACATTCTGATAATCATCGATCCACGGCTATGGCCAGTTTACATCGATAGAATGAGACCCGAAGGGAAGTAATTCATTTTTGACCTGAGTTCAGGATGGGTCCAAAAAGTGTTCGAGACAATCTGCAAAATTAATTCTTTAAAAATTGCTCACTCTTTACGAAGGGCACCTAGGATGTTCCCGTTTGGTGAGCGTTCAAATGGAAGGGTGTTTGTACTGTGTGTAAAAGCCTGACAGTATCGGTGATGGTTTACGGGAGGCTTACTGTCCGGGCGTGATTTCCGGTATCATATTCATAACAGCCGTCCAGCACCAAAACGAGGCACCATTGTTGTAGAGGAGCAAGTCCACGAAAATAAATTCTTTGAAAATGTCTCACGCTCGACAGAAAGCAGCCAGGATGTTCCCGTTCGGTGAGCGTTCAATTGGAAGTATGCTTGTACTGTATGTAGACGCTCGGGGAGCTCTGTGATGGTTTACGGGAGGCTTACTGTGCCTTTAAGAGTAGTTACTGATTACTTTGGAGTTTATCCCTGTAGGTGTCTACATCAGTTACAGCACATTTGAACTACCCTGGACTTCCTGAGCTTAACTTCTCCAAACAACTTCTCCCAAACAACTTCTCCAAACAACTTCTCCAAAATGGTGTCGTAAATACTGTATCTTTAAATAAACACTTGCTAGAGTTTCTTGACACTTACCCTCAATGCCTGTTTCTCTGCACGATCATACATGTTGGTTTCTTCCAGCCCAAAAGCATGCATCCCCAGCAGGAAGCTGCATGAGGACAGACAAAAATAAGTCATGTAAAAATTGTCTATTGGTATAAGTGAGAGTTAGAAAATGTACTCTTGCAGTTTCACTGTCAAATTCAATCTTTCTTTCTTTATTTGGTGTTTAACGTCGTTTTCAACCGTTCAAGGTTATATCGCGACGGAGGGAGAGTCAAATTCAATGCCATTTAATGTCATTATATGCAAGGTACAGTAGAACCCCCCTTTAAAGTCATTTTTTTAAAGGTGGTCACCAGGGCGGGTTCAAATATGAGATTTGAACCAACACCAGTACAACACTGAGGCTTTAAATTAACAGAGAGATTTGTGACAGAAGCTTCTTCTTCTTCAGCGTTCCAGAATGTTCTGGTTACGTACGTGTGAGCTTGTTTGCCCATTTGGGTTCCCCACACTATAGGCTACTCTGAGAGCATAGTCAGCTCACTCCGCTTTCGTTGAGTAGGCATGCTGGGTATTTTCGTGTTTCCATAACCCACCGAACTCCGACATGGATTACAGGATCTTTTCCGTGCGCACTTGGTCTTGTGCTTGCGTGTACACACGAAGGGGGTTAAGTCACTAGCAGGTCTGCACATAAGTTGACCTGGGAGATCGGAAAAATCTCCACTCTTAACCCACCAGGCGGCAGCGACCGGGATTCGAACTCACGACCTCCCGATTAGGAGGCCGACGTCTTACCACCACGCCACTGCGCCCGTCTGTGACGAAAGCATTTAAATAGTACATCCTAAAGCAGTAAAGGCTCAAAAGGGGGGGGGGGACATTGTATACTATAAACTAATGCAGGAGGCTTGCCCTAAAAAATCATCTGAAATATTATATAACCAAGAATACTCACATTGAAATCATCTTTCTCCTTACCTGTACAGAGGAGTAGAGGGAGACCATTCTGGCAAAACTCGAGCAGGACTGTCCCGGATCTGTGCAGAGTTACCTGTGTAGATATAGCTCATGTACGCAGACCTCAGAGCCAGCAAATCGTGGGGATGGTCAACCAATATGTCTTCCCATGTCACGCAGGCCTCTCTCAAATAGCTGCAAGAAATATATACATATCAGTCTGAGGTACTTCAAGAGACCATGCATTCATTCTTTTTTTATTTGGTGTTTACGGTCGTTTTCAACCACGAAGGTTATATCGCGACGGGGAAAGGGGGGAGGTGGGATAGAGCCACTTGTCAATTGTTTCTTGTTCACAAAAGCACTAATCAAAAATTTGCTCCAGGGGCTTGCAACGTAGTACAATATATTACCTTACTGGGAGAATGCAAGTTTCCAGTACAAAGGACTTAACTGTTCTTACATACTGCTTGACTAAAAGTCTTTACAAAAATTGACTATATTTTATACAAGAAACACTTAACAAGGGAAAAAGGAGAAACAGAATCCGTTTGTCGCCTCTTACGACGACCATGCATTCATTAACGCTCAAAAGTAATGCTATTACTAATAATTCACATATTCATTTGAAAACGTCATCAGCTATCTCAATAACACAGTGCCAGAGCAAAATCTTGGACAATTGTTTGTAACACCAAACAAACACAGACTGGTCAGGAATTAATGCACTGCCGTGGAAGTTATGTTACGTCATATTTTGACAGTTTTAATGTCTTTTTAGTTGGGCAAAACTACTATTATGGGCTTGACTGAAGAGTGAGTGATTCTCTTTTACAACATCTTGATCTGACAAAACTGTAAGGATGAAAGTCGCTTGTTCGTTTCAATGCTTGTTTTTCTCTCAGGTGCCAGGAGACTGGTTCTGAATAACTCTCACTTACTCTATTACACATGTTGTATGCATTTAGAGTGCTTACTTCCCTTTGTTTATCAGATGACATTAAAACTTCATTTAATTAAAACAATGAAAAA
>NC_090255.1:33159743-33167243 GCF_037325665.1 Littorina saxatilis
GAAATTACTACATTTAGTCAAGCTGTCGAACTCACGGAATGAAACTGAACGCACTGTATTTTTTTCACCAAGACAGAACAGCTTCGTCAATCCACGCGAGAAGGAAATCGCTCACCTCCCACGTGCAAAACGCAGTGATATGCACACGCCAGAATAGCGCGGTAGCGTATTGTGCTAAGCAGGAAAGCGCGCTTTTCTGTATTCGTGTTAACTTTCTGAGCTTGTTTTGAATACAACCTATCATATCTATATGTTTTTGGAATCAGGAAACGATAAAGAATAAGATCGTAAGACTAATTAATCTATTTTCGTTAATTGTGATCACATTTTAAGAGTAAACATGACATATGTATATATTTTTAGATTCAGAATGTGATGAAAAATACGATGCAATCAATTTTAAATCTGTTTGTGAAAAATGAGCAAACTCATTAATTAATTTGTAAGCCTCCAAGCTGAAATGCAAAACCAAAGTCCGGGCGTCGTCGAAGATTACTTGACCAAAATGTCAACCAATTTGGTTTAAAAATGAGAGCATGACAGTGCCGCCTGAACTTTCACGAAAAGCCGGATATGACGTCACCAAAGACATTTATCAAACAAGATGAAAAAAAAACGTCTGGGGATATAATACCCAGGAACTCCCATGTAAAATTTAATGAAGATCGGTCTAGTAGTTTTCTCTAAATCGCTCTACACACACACACACACACACACACATACACCACACCCTCGTCTCGATTCCCCCCTCTACGCTAAAACATTAACAAGTCGCGTAAGGCGAAATTACATTTAGTCAAGCTGTCGAACTAACATAATGAAACTGAACTCACTGCATTTTTACAGCAAGAGCGTATACTCGTAGCATCGTCAGTCCACCGCTCGATGCAATGGCAGTGAAATTGACAAGAAGAGCGGGGTAGTAGTTGCGCTGAGAAGGATAGCACGCTTTTCTTTATCTCTATTCTTTTTAACTTTCTGAGCGTGTTTTTAATCCAAACAACTAGCGAGCAGCATATGCTAGTGAACATTTTGAATACAAGTACAAAGTCGCCTGTAGCTTGCTTCAGTGTTTCCAACAGTAACTATAAGGAAAAGCAACTCTTCCACACCCATAAAAACCTGACATTGTTTTCAGAATTTGTCTATTAGTCCATAAAAAAGCGGGGGTACAAGGAGATAAAAAAAAATAAGCCCTGAAGTTAAAATTTAGTTCCCAGCACATACAAGGCTTAGGCAAAAGGTCCAAATAAAGTTGCATGATTTTGAATTCACAAATTTGATTTTCTCCCCAGGAACGTTAATTATATATTTTTTACATATTGTTTCTTTCAATCTTTGCTTCAAACTTGTTTCAACTTCAGGGAGGAATTTCTTCAGCATTATAGCGATATAATCATATACTGCTGGGGAAAAAAAACACACACTCATGGCCTTTAAAGAATAACTGTTCTTCATGTGAAACGATTGCATGACCTGAACACTGAAATCCATGCGGGCCTCCGATGAATCATATTCGGATGTACATGTACTCACCTTCTCAACACCAGGTAGGGTGCCAAAGGAGTGTGATTTCAGGTTGCCAGGGGCAACAATGGAGTCAGGAGACCACAGGAGTCTGTCATCCTGCACTGTCCGCCTGGTCTTCGTTGTCTGATACTTTGGTGTTGACATCAACACGCTAAGAGAAAGAACAAAATCAGAATCAAACATAACTCACTAACATATTCTTATCATTCTGAAAAATCTCGCATCGGTCAGTAAGTCAATGATAATGCAGTCCTTACTAATAGTACTCTAATGCCATCAAAAATGAACACACATACATGAATGATGTATCAAAAAGGTTTTTCCCCCAGGCCAAGGCTCTGCCTGATGTCAAATGTGCTTAGGGGGGGCGCAGTAGAACTTAATGTCAGTGCGCCATTTGAAGCGCTGAAGGGAATAGACCTTTTCGGTATCTGAGAAGCTCTCGCGAGATATCTGCGAGACACGCTCTTTGTTATGCTTTGAATAGGTAGTCAAAAGCCTCTTTCCCGAGTTGTCCCAAAGCCGGTGTTATCCCGTTTTGCTGAAGGTTCACAGATGATTTCTGGTGTAATTACGTACCGCATGTAATAAAAAACTGAATGAAACAAAAGTTTGAAGTCTTATCTTGGTTTCTGTGGTGATGGTTGTTTGTATTTGTTGAGCTAGAACAGATAACAACTCTCAAACCGAGGGCCCCGTGACCACCGGATGCCATTACGTCACGCTCTGTGGCATGTCAGGCCTGACAGTATGCTCACACAATCTCAGAGTGCTTCGCGTTGTTTTATCGGTTGACCTAGAAATGATAACCAATTAAAAGCTTTGTTTCTCAGCTTCATTTACATGTAACAGTAAGCGGGATCGGACGTTGGCAAGAAAACGTGCAAAGCAAATGAAATATATGATATAATTTTTTGGAAGTTTTGCGATTTACAATCGATTTCAAAAGGATATTAACAGAAAGAAGAAGTATTCGACTAATTAATGCGGTATTTTTCTTGCCTAATCGTTATTTGTACGCCGAGCACTTTACGGGAGAAAAACGTAAACAAAGCCGCCTGTGCAACCCAGTCACCCTGAGCCGTGATGGCCGAAGCTTGTTCACGGCCTTGTCGAGCGACTGAAGACATCGCTGATTCTCGGCCTCGTCCATGCGAATCATGGAATCTCAAAGCTCTTGTTGGTGAGTACAGTTCTTAAGAATCCTGATTTATATTGTTTTTATCAGTTATAAATAAAATCTGTGCGGATACATGCGAGTAATGCCGATCGCATGTGCAGAGATCGGTCGTCCATTGATGGTGTTCATGTGTGTAAAATGGTAGCTGTGGTTCTCAACAGATTTAATTAAATGTACGTTTCAAAGGAAGGATTGTTGAATAGGCAACTTTGACTGGGCTTTTAAATTCATGGTTTCTGAAGGTTTTGTGGTTGTAGCACCTAAATATAAGTGGAAAACCACAACCGCCAACAAGAGAAAGCGGTGTTGCTGCGACTGAGGCAGAGGCTCCTGGAAAACAAGGCAAAAAAGGCGGCAAAGGAGGCCAGACAGGCAGCAACCAAAACCGAGCTAATAAGAAAGCTGACGGCTGTTGGTGGCCCCTGTGTCATTGCAGAAGATGTTGATGCTCTGGTGATACGACTGAGAAGAGAAAAGAAATCAACCCTCTTGAACGCATTGAAGGACCAAATTCGATACCAGAAAACAGTATTGAATCAGAAGGGCTGCCTTCGACTCACTGGTAGCATTGAGGACCTGACAGCCAGCCTCAAGGCTCATCTGGGCGGCACTAATCTTCCAGGTCCAGATGAAGATTAGATGGGTAGCCTTGAAAAATGAAAATTTTCAAACCTGTTTTATTTCTTTGTCTGTGTATATGTGTTTACAGATCTGTCGATGCTGATCATTTTGATGTAAAGTTCATGTTGGTAGGACAGTTAGAAGCTGAAATATATCCTTTTAAAGATTTCGACGTGTTTGAACGGTAAAATTGGACGATTTTCCCAAGTTTGGGTTCTTCAATTCAATTATTTCTTACCCGTAAATTTTGGGGAAAAAAATTGAGCTAAAAGTCTTAGATATGGAGAGGTAATCTGTTCAAAATTAGCTTCATATTTCTTGTTTTGGGTTCACAGTGAGGCTCCAAAGTTGACGATTTTTTATTCTTGAAAAAAGTGAGTTTAAAAGGCCTAAAATTGCACTTTTCAAATGTACATAACTACTAAACTAATTCACCTACAGAATGCAAATTTACATCACTGTGCTCAGAATAAAAAGATCTACAAGACCATGGAAGTTATAACCTTTAATTCTGGAGGTTGAAAAATCACTTTTGAGTACCTACTTTGAATGTCGCAAGAACTTCGAACCTCGGCGTTTGCAGCTCGCGCGAGATTGCTGTACCACATGCTTATAAATAGTAACAAACAGTAAATTGAGTAATAGGACATTTTGAGATTTTAAGCGCCAGGGCAATGGCGCAAGGTGCACTAGTACTAGTTAGTACAGTAGTAGTAAACCTGACCCTGTATTGATATGACAATATACTTCAAATTCAATAAATCAGGCAAATGAAAAAGGAACACAGATTAAAGGCACACCCAGCTTCACGTAAACCATCAGTTTCTGGCACAGACACTGTCAGGCACAGTACAAACCCCCTTTCGTTTCGCTTGAGAACATCCTACGTGCCCTCCGTGAAGAGCAACATTTTTCAAAGAATTTATTTTTGCGTGGCCGGCGGATTGTCTAACCCACAATCGGACGTCTCATTTTGGCGCTAGAACTAACTTTTCAAATCTAAATTATAATAAATTGACAGTTTGTTACACAAACATTCTTAAATCATAAAAGAATTATTTTTTCATCAAGACAAGATTAGTACAATTCAAAGTTTTGAAAGTTTGAAAAAAAGGGAGCCCGGAAGCACGTCACGCAAGGGCCAAGGTCGTGTTCTCAAGCAGACGAATTTTCTGCATGTCGCCAGTTTCTTTGAACAGTCAACCGCCACCGCTCAGTTCATGTGACTCGCAGTCGTCTGTTGCATTTTAGATTCAGATCTCAGGTACACAATAATGTGCTATTGCAGATACAGCGAGTCGCATTGAAATCACAAACTGACGACTAAATTGTGAATAAAAAAGGAAAGTGGATCACACGGGTTCACGATGGCTCAGGGGTAAAATAAATCAGAAAATCTGGTGTGTGGTTTATGCAAGCTAAATAGCCATCCAAACTAACTGTGTCATTTAATGCTATTTTATGCTAATATTGCAAGTTTGTTCCATAAGGTTAGACTTCGAACTGCTTTTTTCATGAAAAGATTTAAATCGTTCTGTAAACCATTTGAGGCAGGTTGGGTCTTCAATAAGTTAAAGCACTGGCTATACGCACTCGGAATGCATACAGGTGTCAGAATCTTGTATATTTACTCCGGCGTTAACTTCCGGCCGCGAAACGAGTTTGCCAATCGACACCACGATAGGAAAGCAGAGCAGTTGATTGTAAGAGTACAAAGAAACGAAAACAATATGATGCTGCACGGCCTTTGCTGTAACGTAGATTTCATTTTCGGGGTGTACTGAAAAGACCAGACAATGAACCGCACCAACACTCGGAGCGCACGTCATTCGACGCCATTTTGCGAAGGTACACTTCACTATCGATTCATGGGAACAAACACAGACACAAAAAAACACACACACGAAACTGATGCTTCACGGCAGTTTATTGTCGGAGTGTGGAACACTTGGAGTGTGTATCGACCTAGAAACGGTTGTATACTATGGGATGTACATTATTTGCCAACCCTCGACACTCTAAACAAGTCGCGTAAGGCGAAAATACAATATTTAGTCAAGTAGCTGTCGAACTCACAGAATGAAACTGAACGCAATGCAACGCAGCAAGACCGTATACTCGTAGCATCGTCACTCCACCGCCCGTGGCAAAGGCAGTGTCCGTGGAATTGACAAGAAGAGCGGGGTATTCGTTGCGCTGAGAAGGATAGCACGCTTTTCTGTACCTCTCTTCGTTTTAACTTTCTGAGCGTGTTTTTAATCCAAACATATCATATCTATATATTTTTGGAATCAGGAACCGACAAGGAATAAGATGAAAGTGTTTATAAATTGATTTCGAAAAAAAAAATTTGATACTAATTTTTATATATTTAATTTTCAGAGCTTGTTTGTAATCCGAATATAACATATTTATATGTTTTTGGAATCAGCAAATGATGGAGAATAAGATAAACGTAAATTGGGATCGTTTTATAAATTTTTATTTTTTTTTACAATTTTCAGATTTTTAATGACCAAAGTCATTAATTAATTTTTAAGCCACCAAGCTGAAATGCAATACCGAAGTCCGGGCTTCGTCGAAGATTACTTGACCAAAATTTCAACCAATTTGGTTGAAAAATGAGGGCGTGACAGTGCCGCCTCAACTTTCACAAAAAGCCGGATATGACGTCATCAAAGACATTTATCAACAAGAAGAGCAAACGCTCGATCGAGTCACTTTCGCAGTTCTGAATATTATATGAGGCATCAGATGGACAGGAAGAAATTGCTATTCACAACACAATGAGTCACGTTCACATAAAATTTGAGCCCGGTCACTTTTATAGTTTCCGAGAAAAGCCCAACGTTAAGTTGTGTGTTGCCGAACAGAAAAGGCTAGTTATCTCCCTTGTTTTTCTGATAACGTTCGTAAAAGGCTACAGATGTAAATACTTTGATGTAAAGAATAATCCTACAAAGTTTCAATCACATCCGATGAACTTTGTCAAAGATATAAAATGTCTAATTTTTCCTTTGACGCTGACCTGTGACCTTGAAAAAGGTCAAAGGTCAACGAAACCATCGTTAAAGTGTAGAGGTCATTGGAGGTCACGACTAAACAAAATATGAGCCCGATCGCTTTGATAGTTTCCGAGAAAAGTCCAACGTTAAGGTGGTGTCTACGGACGGCCGGCCGGACGGCCGGCCGGACGGCCGGCCGGACAGACTAACACTGACCGATTACATAGAGTCACTTTTTCTCAAGTGACTCAAAAAAATGAAAAAAACGTTCGGGGATTTCATACCCAGGAACTCTCATGTCAAATTTCATAAAGATCGGTCCAGTAGTTTAGTCTGAATCGCTCTACACACACACACAGACAGACAGACAGACACACGCACATACACCACGACCCTCGTTTCGATTACACCCCGATGTTAAAATATTTAGTCAAAACTTGACTAAATATAAAAAGTGATAGCGGAAGTCCATACGTGATTACATCAGACTGAATTTTCATTGGTTACTTCCTAACGACTTGTTAGGGGGCATTTCATTTGTAACAAAGCTTTTCATTGTCAGAGTGTATACAGACTCATCGATCCTGTATACTTACTACACTCAGAGTCGGAGTGCCTGTAGCTTTTGCCCTGTTCATTATTGTTTTAGGTGAATCAGATTACTCATTTTACTGTTAATTATTCTTTAGGTGAATAAGATGCAATATATATATATCAACTGTTTTCGAGCGGAGATTTTGTGTATAGGCATGACTGTGAAAGTGTGACTGTGAGTGTGAGTAGAGTGTGAGTGTGATTTTGCGGGTACGAGTCGACTGTGTGCGAGGTCATTCAAGTTTCAATTGTACATGAGTTTCTGAATTCGTATCGAGTAACCGTCGTACACAGTTGTACGATTTCCTGACTGGGGCAAAACCATTCATCTATTTGTGCAAAGTTCAGAAAGTCAGTGCGACGTTCTAATCCTAGTTCCATGCCGTGATTGCCCAAGACAATCACTGAATCAGTTTGACGGAACATTTCAGAATTTTGAAAGTAATTTGTTGTATGGAAGGAGCCTCGAAAGTTAAAGTGCATTACAGAGCATCTTAATCTATACAATCAGCAAAAGGAATCTAGACTAAGGTCAACAATATTTTCCCTGGCTGCAGGAAAACTTGATTC
>NC_090255.1:33172243-33224743 GCF_037325665.1 Littorina saxatilis
AATCCTGACAGCAAGTGAGCACATCATCAACCCTCTTGAATTTTCGATGCAAATCTTCTTCACAGTCATGATGTTAGGGTAGATCCGGTTATGGCTTCAGACACCTCTTCTTATCACCAAATAAAATATGGCGCGCTACGTCTCCAAGCGTGGTGTTTTTCTGTTCAAAATTACCTTTGAAATACTTCTGATTGCGTCGGTAGTACAAATGCAAAGCGTAGTGATTCGACCAATCGTACCGACCCTCATAGAACAGTCCGGTAATGTTGTACAAGTTTGGTCGAAAGAATGTGTCAACGACGTGGATTTTATACTCCGGGTGCTTGTTATACAATACACGGGGCAAGGTTGTTGAAAAATAAGCCCACCAGGAGTTGGAGAACTTTTTATACCCAGCATACCAGGTGTTCAAAAACGTGTTGTTTGGCTCCGCCAAAAAGAGTCCGTTGCCAAACGCTGCATTACGTCTTTCCCAAGCCATCGTCACGTGATGCTTCATCAGATCGTCCATTGGCTGAAGTATCACCTCATCTGTATCCAAGTAGATGCCCCCAAATGCTGCAAAAAAGAACACCGAGATACTTACTGGGACAGCTGGATATACGCTCCTGATTCTACTACAGAGATAACGCATTAATTTTGTGGTACCAGAGCTATATTGCTCCATTCTAACTAATATACATGTGTTAAACTTAACAAAACAAACGCACAAGCAAACACTGAATAAGCAAAGATTGAGATGTCGTGAAAAACACTAGTCACTGTATTTCTGTGACCTAGGTTTATAAACACAAACAACCACGTACCAACCATCCACCATACCAGCAACGACATTCCACGCCCACTTTTTCGCTTGTACCATTACCCCTCCCCCACCCCTCCCCTTTACTCCAACCCAGCCACCTCTCCTACAAAAAAACCAAAAAAAAGACAGTTGTAATACTCATATGATAAAAAGAAAATCAATCAACCAATCAATATGAGGCTTATATTGCGCGTATTCTGTGGGTACAGTTCTAAGCGCAGGGATTTATTTTTAATTTTTTTAAAATTTTTATTTTATACAATTTATATCGCGCACATATTCAAGGCGCAGGGATTTATTTATGCCGTGTGAGATGGATTTTTTTACACAATACATCACGCATTCACATCGGCCAGCAGATCGCAGCCATTTCGGCACATATCCTACTTTTCACGGCTTATTATTCCAAGTCACACGGGTATTTTGGTGGACATTTTTATCTATGCCTATACACTTTTGCCAGGAAAGACCCTTTTGTCAATCGTGGGATCTTTAACGTGCACACCCCAATGTAGTGTACACGAAGGGACCTCGGTTTTTCGTCTCATCCGAAAGACTAGCACTTGAACCCACCACCTAGGTTAGGAAAGGGGGGAGAAAATTGCTAACGCCCTGACCCAGGGTCGAACTCGCAACCTCTCGCTTCCGAGCGCAAGTGCGTTACCACTCGGCCACCCAGTCCTATAGGGTCGATATGTCGGCAGTCTTTTGTTACTCTCTCCCTTTTGCATACAGCTGCTCATGGATTGTTGTCTTTCAACTCCAAATTTGTTTTTGAGAGCAGTGAAAATGTTTTTTTTTTATTAGGGTCGACAGAAAGTGTAGGGTCGGTCGCGTTACCCTAATCCAACATTTTCCGGGGCCTCGGCAACAACTTATAAATAAGAATATATCTCAAATTAAAGATGATCCCCAACGACTGTCTAGGGCATATGGAAACAAATCTTATACTGCAGACATTTTTATCTAAAACTCTTTTTGGTGCGCGAATCAGTGGTGTGTGTGTTTGTGTGTGTGTGTGTTTATTGGAATTGAAGCGCTTGGAGCTGTGAATTCGGGACATGCGCTATAGAAAAGTGATTTATCATTGTAATTATCCAAGCGGAGCGCGGGCGGAGCCCGCGCGTAGCGAGGTAGTTTTTTTTTTCATCTCCCAGCACTGAAAATTTTTTTGCCAAGTGGTGTCTGTCTGGACATTGTTCTAGAATTCATCTTTTAGCACAATATTAGCGACACTGTTTGGACAATTCTATTAAAATTAGGCGTACAAACTGATTTTGTTTCGGGGAATCCTCTCAGAGGATCAGAATTTTCATATAATATCATCGGAAGCTGTTACAACGGGAAAATGTGAAACTTTTGTCACTTTTTAACATGGAATTTCATCTTTGAGCGTTTCAAGCGGACTTTAATAAAATAGTTATTTGCGAATTAAGCAGCGGAAGACACTCACCGGTTCAACATGTGTATGGTCATTAAACCTCAAAACATTTCAGTAAGTGGTTTAGACAAACACCTCCGACATGTGAGGGTGACTGGTTTGTAGCTGAAGAGTTTTTTTCTAAAGTGTGTTCTAAATACAAATGACGTACTGGTAATGATGTAATGAGTTGTTCTAATCTTGTTCTTGGAACTCTTGCTGTTCCAAGCTTGTTCTTAGCAAGTCTTGGTGACGAGAACAAAGACTATCAATGAAATCTTTAGAAATAACCTCTGACAACGACGACGATGACGACGACGACGACGATAACAACAACAACAACAAATGACATCGACGACGACGACGACAACAACAACAACAACAACAACAACAACAACAACAACAACAACAACAACAATCACGACAACGAACATGACAACAACAACACCAACAACTACGACGACAACTACAACGACTGGGTTATGATGACATCACCAATGATTTAAAGGCCGTTAAAAAATCGTTAAATCCTATTTCTTCACTGATTCTTATGAAATTTTAAAGGTAGGTTTGTTGTCCCCAACTTATTTTCACTCCATACTTTTCCAGAAGAAAAACATAATTTTGGCAGTTAAAAACCGTTAAATTTCAATTCTTCACCGATATTTATGAAATTTTGTGGGTAGGTTCGTTGTCCCCAACTGATTTTCACTCTATACTTTTCCAGAAGAAAGACATAATTTTGGCAGTTAAAAAACGTTAAATTTCAATTCTTCACCTATCTTTATGAAATTTAGTGGGTGGGTCCGTTGTCCCAAACTGAATTTTAAGACATACTTTTCCAGACAAAAAAACTTATTTTTGGCAGTTAAAAACCGTTAAATCTCAATTCTTCATCGATATTTATGAAATTTTGTGGGTAGGTTCGTTGTCCCCAACTGATTTTCACTCCATACTTTTCCAGAAGAAAAACATAATTTTGGCAGTTAAAAACCGTTACATTTAAATTTTCACCTATCTTTATGAAATTTAGTGGGTGGGTCCGTTGTCCCAAACTGAATTTCAAGACAAACTATTCCAGTCAAAAAAACTTATTTTTGGCAGTTAAAAACCGTTAAGTCTCAATTCTACACCGATATTTATGACATTTTGTGGGTAGGTTTGTTGTCAGATTTGACATGATGGCAGAATTGAAAGTGTGAGATATCCTGATGTTTCACAATTTATGCTGCATAATTCAGCCCCATAGGCGCTTGAATTTTAGGTGGAGTTGGGGTTTTTTTCAGCCCAAACCAGTAACCCCCACATGGTTTTCATGTCCCTTTCTGAGAGACTTCAAGAAGTTTCAATTTGACGTCATGATTAGCCTGCCGCATTAGCAAGTATGAAAACACGTCATCGATGACACATTTTAAGACAGAGAGAGAGAGAGAGAGAGAGAGAGAGAGAGAGAGAGAGAGAGAGAGAGAGAGAGAGAGAGAGAGAGAGAGAGAGAGAATCATGTACACACAGATGGACGACTTCGCTTGGGGTATGTACTGCCCGGCAGTACACATCTACTTTATTATCCAAGCGGAGCGCGGGCGAAGCCCGCGCGTAGCGAGGTAGTTTTTTTTTTCATCTCCCAGCACTGAAAATTTTTTTGCCAAGTGGTGTCTGTCTGTGAACATTGTTATAGAATTCATCTTTTAGCACAATATTAGCGACACTGTTTGGACAATTCTATTAAAATTAGGCGTACACACTGATTTTGTTTCGGGGAATCCTCTCAGAGGATCAGAATTTTCATATAATATCATCGGAAGCTGTTACAACGGGAAAATGTGAAACTTTTGTCACTTTTTAACATGGAATTTCATCTTTGAGCGTTTCAAGCGGACTTTAATAAAATAGTTATTTGCGAATTAAGCAGCGGAAGACACTCACCGGTTCAACATGTGTATGGTCATTAAACCTCAAAACATTTCAGTAAGTGGTTTAGACAAACACCTCCGACATGTGAGGGTGACTGGTTTGTAGCTGAAGAGTTTTTTTCTAAAGTGTGTTCTAAATACAAATGACGTACTGGTAATGATGTAATGAGTTGTTCTAATCTTGTTCTTGGAACTCTTGCTGTTCCAAGCTTGTTCTTAGCAAGTCTTGGTGACGAGAACAAAGACTATCAATGAAATCTTTAGAAATAACCTCTGACAACGACGACGATGACGACGACGACGACGATAACAACAACAACAACAAATGACATCGACGACGACGACGACAACAACAAAAACAACAACAACAACAAAAACAACAACACGAGAACAACAACAATCACGACAACGAACATGACAACAACAACACCAACAACTACGACGACAACTACAACGACTGGGTTATGATGACATCACCAATGATTTAAAGGCCGTTAAAAAATCGTTAAATCCTATTTCTTCACTGATTCTTATGAAATTTTAAAGGTAGGTTTGTTGTCCCCAACTTATTTTCACTCCATACTTTTCCAGAAGAAAAACATAATTTTGGCAGTTAAAAACCGTTAAATTTCAATTCTTCACCGATATTTATGAAATTTTGTGGGTAGGTTCGTTGTCCCCAACTGATTTTCACTCTATACTTTTCCAGAAGAAAGACATAATTTTGGCAGTTAAAAAACGTTAAATTTCAATTCTTCACCTATCTTTATGAAATTTAGTGGGTGGGTCCGTTGTCCCAAACTGAATTTTAAGACATACTTTTCCAGACAAAAAACCTTATTTTTGGCAGTTAAAAACCGTTAAATCTCAATTCTTCATCGATATTTATGAAATTTTGTGGGTAGGTTCGTTGTCCCCAACTGATTTTCACTCCATACTTTTCCAGAAGAAAAACATAATTTTGGCAGTTAAAAACCGTTACATTTAAATTTTCACCTATCTTTATGAAATTTAGTGGGTGGGTCCGTTGTCCCAAACTAAATTTCGAGACAAACTATTCCAGTCAAAAAAACTTATTTTTGGCAGTTAAAAACCGTTAAGTCTCAATTCTACACCGATATTTATGACATTTTGTGGGTAGGTTTGTTGTCAGATTTGACATGATGGCAGAATTGAAAGTGTGAGATATCCTGATGTTTCACAATTTATGCTGCATAATTCAGCCCCATAGGCGCTTGAATTTTAGGTGGAGTTGGGTTTTTTTTCAGCCCAAACCAGTAACCCCCACATGGTTTTCATGTCCCTTTCTGAGAGACTTCAAGAAGTTTCAATTTGACGTCATGATTAGCCTGCCGCATTAGCAAGTATGAAAACACGTCATCGATGACACATTTTAAGACAGAGAGAGAGAGAGAGAGAGAGAGAGAGAGAGAGAGAGAGAGAGAGAGAGAGAGAGAGAGAGAGAGAGAGAGAGAGAGAGAGAGAGAGAATCATGTACACACAGATGGACGACTTCGCTTGGGGTATGTACTGCCCGGCAGTACACATCTACTTTATTATTATTATCCAAGCGGAGCGCGGGCGGAGCCCGCGCGTAGCGAGGTAGTTTTTTTTTTCATCTCCCAGCACTGAAATTTTTTTTGCCAAGTGGTGTCTGTCTGGACATTGTTCTAGAATTCATCTTTTAGCACAATATTAGCGACACTGTTTGGACAATTCTATTAAAATTAGGCGTACAAACTGATTTTGTTTCGGGGAATCCTCTCAGAGGATCAGAATTTTCATATAATATCATCGGAAGCTGTTACAACGGGAAAATGTGAAACTTTTGTCACTTTTTAACATGGAATTTCATCTTTGAGCGTTTCAAGCGGACTTTAATAAAATAGTTATTTGCGAATTAAGCAGCGGAAGACACTCACCGGTTCAACATGTGTATGGTCATTAAACCTCAAAACATTTCAGTAAGTGGTTTAGACAAACACCTCGGACATGTGAGGGTGACTGGTTTGTAGCTGAAGAGTTTTTTTCTAAAGTGTGTTCTAAATACAAATGACGTACTGGTAATGATGTAATGAGTTGTTCTAATCTTGTTCTTGGAACTCTTGCTGTTCCAAGCTTGTTCTTAGCAAGTCTTGGTGACGAGAACAAAGACTATCAATGAAATCTTTAGAAATAACCTCTGACAACGACGACGATGACGACGACGACGACGATAACAACAACAACAA
The DNA here is from genome assembly GCF_037325665.1 of Littorina saxatilis. Taxonomy (NCBI): domain Eukaryota; kingdom Metazoa; phylum Mollusca; class Gastropoda; order Littorinimorpha; family Littorinidae; genus Littorina; species Littorina saxatilis. Next base: position 33,178,613 of record NC_090255.1, read on the forward strand.
CAAATGACATCGACGACGACGACGACAACAACAACAACAACAACAACAACAACAACAACAACAACAATCACGACAACGAACATGACAACAACAACACCAACAACTACGACGACAACTACAACGACTGGGTTATGATGACATCACCAATGATTTAAAGGCCGTTAAAAAATCGTTAAATCCTATTTCTTCACTGATTCTTATGAAATTTTAAAGGTAGGTTTGTTGTCCCCAACTTATTTTCACTCCATACTTTTCCAGAAGAAAAACATAATTTTGGCAGTTAAAAACCGTTAAATTTCAATTCTTCACCGATATTTATGAAATTTTGTGGGTAGGTTCGTTGTCCCCAACTGATTTTCACTCTATACTTTTCCAGAAGAAAGACATAATTTTGGCAGTTAAAAAACGTTAAATTTCAATTCTTCACCTATCTTTATGAAATTTAGTGGGTGGGTCCGTTGTCCCAAACTGAATTTTAAGACATACTTTTCCAGACAAAAAAACTTATTTTTGGCAGTTAAAAACCGTTAAATCTCAATTCTTCATCGATATTTATGAAATTTTGTGGGTAGGTTCGTTGTCCCCAACTGATTTTCACTCCATACTTTTCCAGAAGAAAAACATAATTTTGGCAGTTAAAAACCGTTACATTTAAATTTTCACCTATCTTTATGAAATTTAGTGGGTGGGTCCGTTGTCCCAAACTGAATTTCAAGACAAACTATTCCAGTCAAAAAAACTTATTTTTGGCAGTTAAAAACCGTTAAGTCTCAATTCTACACCGATATTTATGACATTTTGTGGGTAGGTTTGTTGTCAGATTTGACATGATGGCAGAATTGAAAGTGTGAGATATCCTGATGTTTCACAATTTATGCTGCATAATTCAGCCCCATAGGCGCTTGAATTTTAGGTGGAGTTGGGTTTTTTTTTCAGCCCAAACCAGTAACCCCCACATGGTTTTCATGTCCCTTTCTGAGAGACTTCAAGAAGTTTCAATTTGACGTCATGATTAGCCTGCCGCATTAGCAAGTATGAAAACACGTCATCGATGACACATTTTAAGACAGAGAGAGAGAGAGAGAGAGAGAGAGAGAGAGAGAGAGAGAGAGAGAGAGAGAGAGAGAGAGAGAGAGAGAGAGAGAGAGAGAGAGAGAGAATCATGTACACACAGATGGACGACTTCGCTTGGGGTATGTACTGCCCGGCAGTACACATCTACTTTATTATCCAAGCGGAGCGCGGGCGAAGCCCGCGCGTAGCGAGGTAGTTTTTTTTTTCATCTCCCAGCACTGAAAATTTTTTTGCCAAGTGGTGTCTGTCTGTGAACATTGTTCTAGAATTCATCTTTTAGCACAATATTAGCGACACTGTTTGGACAATTCTATTAAAATTAGGCGTACAAACTGATTTTGTTTCGGGGAATCCTCTCAGAGGATCAGAATTTTCATATAATATCATCGGAAGCTGTTACAACGGGAAAATGTGAAACTTTTGTCACTTTTTAACATGGAATTTCATCTTTGAGCGTTTCAAGCGGACTTTAATAAAATAGTTATTTGCGAATTAAGCAGCGGAAGACACTCACCGGTTCAACATGTGTATGGTCATTAAACCTCAAAACATTTCAGTAAGTGGTTTAGACAAACACCTCCGACATGTGAGGGTGACTGGTTTGTAGCTGAAGAGTTTTTTTCTAAAGTGTGTTCTAAATACAAATGACGTACTGGTAATGATGTAATGAGTTGTTCTAATCTTGTTCTTGGAACTCTTGCTGTTCCAAGCTTGTTCTTAGCAAGTCTTGGTGACGAGAACAAAGACTATCAATGAAATCTTTAGAAATAACCTCTGACAACGACGACGATGACGACGACGACGACGATAACAACAACAACAACAAATGACATCGACGACGACGACGACAACAACAACAACAACAACAACAACAACAACAAAAACAACAACACGAGAACAACAACAATCACGACAACGAACATGACAACAACAACACCAACAACTACGACGACAACTACAACGACTGGGTTATGATGACATCACCAATGATTTAAAGGCCGTTAAAAAATCGTTAAATCCTATTTCTTCACTGATTCTTATGAAATTTTAAAGGTAGGTTTGTTGTCCCCAACTTATTTTCACTCCATACTTTTCCAGAAGAAAAACATAATTTTGGCAGTTAAAAACCGTTAAATTTCAATTCTTCACCGATATTTATGAAATTTTGTGGGTAGGTTCGTTGTCCCCAACTGATTTTCACTCTATACTTTTCCAGAAGAAAGACATAATTTTGGCAGTTAAAAAACGTTAAATTTCAATTCTTCACCTATCTTTATGAAATTTAGTAGGTGGGTCCGTTGTCCCAAACTGAATTTTAAGACATACTTTTCCAGACAAAAAAAACTTATTTTTGGCAGTTAAAAACCGTTAAATCTCAATTCTTCATCGATATTTATGAAATTTTGTGGGTAGGTTCGTTGTCCCCAACTGATTTTCACTCCATACTTTTCCAGAAGAAAAACATAATTTTGGCAGTTAAAAACCGTTACATTTAAATTTTCACCTATCTTTATGAAATTTAGTGGGTGGGTCCGTTGTCCCAAACTGAATTTCAAGACAAACTATTCCAGTCAAAAAAACTTATTTTTGGCAGTTAAAAACCGTTAAGTCTCAATTCTACACCGATATTTATGACATTTTGTGGGTAGGTTTGTTGTCAGATTTGACATGATGGCAGAATTGAAAGTGTGAGATATCCTGATGTTTCACAATTTATGCTGCATAATTCAGCCCCATAGGCGCTTGAATTTTAGGTGGAGTTGGGGTTTTTTTTCAGCCCAAACCAGTAACCCCCACATGGTTTTCATGTCCCTTTCTGAGAGACTTCAAGAAGTTTCAATTTGACGTCATGATTAGCCTGCCGCATTAGCAAGTATGAAAACACGTCATCGATGACACATTTTAAGACAGAGAGAGAGAGAGAGAGAGAGAGAGAGAGAGAGAGAGAGAGAGAATCATGTACACACAGATGGACGACTTCGCTTGGGGTATGTACTGCCCGGCAGTACACATCTACTTTATCCAAGCGGAGCGCGGGCGAAGCCCGCGCGTAGCGAGGTAGTTTTTTTTTTCATCTCCCAGCACTGAAAATTTTTTTGCCAAGTGGTGTCTGTCTGTGAACATTGTTCTAGAATTCATCTTTTAGCACAATATTAGCGACACTGTTTGGACAATTCTATTAAAATTAGGCGTACAAACTGATTTTGTTTCGGGGAATCCTCTCAGAGGATCAGAATTTTCATATAATATCATCGGAAGCTGTTACAACGGGAAAATGTGAAACTTTTGTCACTTTTTAACATGGAATTTCATCTTTGAGCGTTTCAAGCGGACTTTAATAAAATAGTTATTTGCGAATTAAGCAGCGGAAGACACTCACCGGTTCAACATGTGTATGGTCATTAAACCTCAAAACATTTCAGTAAGTGGTTTAGACAAACACCTCCGACATGTGAGGGTGACTGGTTTGTAGCTGAAGAGTTTTTTTCTAAAGTGTGTTCTAAATACAAATGACGTACTGGTAATGATGTAATGAGTTGTTCTAATCTTGTTCTTGGAACTCTTGCTGTTCCAAGCTTGTTCTTAGCAAGTCTTGGTGACGAGAACAAAGACTATCAATGAAATCTTTAGAAATAACCTCTGACAACGACGACGATGACGACGACGACGACGATAACAACAACAACAAATGACATCGACGACGACGACGACAACAACAACAACAACAACAACAACAACAACAACAACAACAACAACAACAACAACAAAAACAACAACACGAGAACAACAACAATCACGACAACGAACATGACAACAACAACACCAACAACTACGACGACAACTACAACGACTGGGTTATGATGACATCACCAATGATTTAAAGGCCGTTAAAAAATCGTTAAATCCTATTTCTTCACTGATTCTTATGAAATTTTAAAGGTAGGTTTGTTGTCCCCAACTTATTTTCACTCCATACTTTTCCAGAAGAAAAACATAATTTTGGCAGTTAAAAACCGTTAAATTTCAATTCTTCACCGATATTTATGAAATTTTGTGGGTAGGTTCGTTGTCCCCAACTGATTTTCACTCTATACTTTTCCAGAAGAAAGACATAATTTTGGCAGTTAAAAAACGTTAAATTTCAATTCTTCACCTATCTTTATGAAATTTAGTGGGTGGGTCCGTTGTCCCAAACTGAATTTTAAGACATACTTTTCCAGACAAAAAACCTTATTTTTGGCAGTTAAAAACCGTTAAATCTCAATTCTTCATCGATATTTATGAAATTTTGTGGGTAGGTTCGTTGTCCCCAACTGATTTTCACTCCATACTTTTCCAGAAGAAAAACATAATTTTGGCAGTTAAAAACCGTTACATTTAAATTTTCACCTATCTTTATGAAATTTAGTGGGTGGGTCCGTTGTCCCAAACTGAATTTCAAGACAAACTATTCCAGTCAAAAAAACTTATTTTTGGCAGTTAAAAACCGTTAAGTCTCAATTCTACACCGATATTTATGACATTTTGTGGGTAGGTTTGTTGTCAGATTTGACATGATGGCAGAATTGAAAGTGTGAGATATCCTGATGTTTCATAATTTATGCTGCATAATTCAGCCCCATAGGCGCTTGAATTTTAGGTGGAGTTGGGTTTTTTTTCAGCCCAAACCAGTAACCCCCACATGGTTTTCATGTCCCTTTCTGAGAGACTTCAAGAAGTTTCAATTTGACGTCATGATTAGCCTGCCGCATTAGCAAGTATGAAAACACGTCATCGATGACACATTTTAAGACAGAGAGAGAGAGAGAGAGAGAGAGAGAGAGAGAGAGAGAGAGAGAGAGAGAGAGAGAGAGAGAGAGAGAGAGAGAGAGAGAGAGAGAGAATCATGTACACACAGATGGACGACTTCGCTTGGGGTATGTACTGCCCGGCAGTACACATCTACTTTATTATTATTATCCAAGCGGAGCGCGGGCGGAGCCCGCGCGTAGCGAGGTAGTTTTTTTTTTCATCTCCCAGCACTGAAAATTTTTTTGCCAAGTGGTGTCTGTCTGGACATTGTTCTAGAATTCATCTTTTAGCACAATATTAGCGACACTGTTTGGACAATTCTATTAAAATTAGGCGTACAAACTGATTTTGTTTCGGGGAATCCTCTCAGAGGATCAGAATTTTCATATAATATCATCGGAAGCTGTTACAACGGGAAAATGTGAAACTTTTGTCACTTTTTAACATGGAATTTCATCTTTGAGCGTTTCAAGCGGACTTTAATAAAATAGTTATTTGCGAATTAAGCAGCGGAAGACACTCACCGGTTCAACATGTGTATGGTCATTAAACCTCAAAACATTTCAGTAAGTGGTTTAGACAAACACCTCGGACATGTGAGGGTGACTGGTTTGTAGCTGAAGAGTTTTTTTCTAAAGTGTGTTCTAAATACAAATGACGTACTGGTAATGATGTAATGAGTTGTTCTAATCTTGTTCTTGGAACTCTTGCTGTTCCAAGCTTGTTCTTAGCAAGTCTTGGTGACGAGAACAAAGACTATCAATGAAATCTTTAGAAATAACCTCTGACAACGACGACGATGACGACGACGACGACGATAACAACAACAACAACAAATGACATCGACGACGACGACGACAACAACAACAACAACAACAACAACAACAACAACAACAACAACACGAGAACAACAACAATCACGACAACGAACATGACAACAACACCAACAACTACGACGACAACTACAACGACTGGGTTATGATGACATCACCAATGATTTAAAGGCCGTTAAAAAATCGTTAAATCCTATTTCTTCACTGATTCTTATGAAATTTTAAAGGTAGGTTTGTTGTCCCCAACTTATTTTCACTCCATACTTTTCCAGAAGAAAAACATAATTTTGGCAGTTAAAAACCGTTAAATTTCAATTCTTCACCGATATTTATGAAATTTTGTGGGTAGGTTCGTTGTCCCCAACTGATTTTCACTCTATACTTTTCCAGAAGAAAGACATAATTTTGGCAGTTAAAAAACGTTAAATTTCAATTCTTCACCTATCTTTATGAAATTTAGTGGGTGGGTCCGTTGTCCCAAACTGAATTTTAAGACATACTTTTCCAGACAAAAAACCTTATTTTTGGCAGTTAAAAGCCGTTAAATCTCAATTCTTCATCGATATTTATGAAATTTTGTGGGTAGGTTCGTTGTCCCCAACTGATTTTCACTCCATACTTTTCCAGAAGAAAAACATAATTTTGGCAGTTAAAAACCGTTACATTTAAATTTTCACCTATCTTTATGAAATTTAGTGGGTGGGTCCGTTGTCCCAAACTGAATTTCAAGACAAACTATTCCAGTCAAAAAAACTTATTTTTGGCAGTTAAAAACCGTTAAGTCTCAATTCTACACCGATATTTATGACATTTTGTGGGTAGGTTTGTTGTCAGATTTGACATGATGGCAGAATTGAAAGTGTGAGATATCCTGATGTTTCACAATTTATGCTGCATAATTCAGCCCCATAGGCGCTTGAATTTTAGGTGGAGTTGGGTTTTTTTCCAGCCCAAACCAGTAACCCCCACATGGTTTTCATGTCCCTTTCTGAGAGACTTCAAGAAGTTTCAATTTGACGTCATGATTAGCCTGCCGCATTAGCAAGTATGAAAACACGTCATCGATGACACATTTTAAGACAGAGAGAGAGAGAGAGAGAGAGAGAGAGAGAGAGAGAGAGAGAGAGAGAGAGAGAGAGAGAGAGAGAGAGAGAGAGAGAGAGAGAGAGAGAGAGAATCATGTACACACAGATGGACGACTTCGCTTGGGGTATGTACTGCCCGGCAGTACACATCTACTTTATCCAAGCGGAGCGCGGGCGAAGCCCGCGCGTAGCGAGGTAGTTTTTTTTTTTCATCTCCCAGCACTGAAAATTTTTTTGCCAAGTGGTGTCTGTCTGTGAACATTGTTCTAGAATTCATCTTTTAGCACAATATTAGCGACACTGTTTGGACAATTCTATTAAAATTAGGCGTACAAACTGATTTTGTTTCGGGGAATCCTCTCAGAGGATCAGAATTTTCATATAATATCATCGGAAGCTGTTACAACGGGAAAATGTGAAACTTTTGTCACTTTTTAACATGGAATTTCATCTTTGAGCGTTTCAAGCGGACTTTAATAAAATAGTTATTTGCGAATTAAGCAGCGGAAGACACTCACCGGTTCAACATGTGTATGGTCATTAAACCTCAAAACATTTCAGTAAGTGGTTTAGACAAACACCTCCGACATGTGAGGGTGACTGGTTTGTAGCTGAAGAGTTTTTTTCTAAAGTGTGTTCTAAATACAAATGACGTACTGGTAATGATGTAATGAGTTGTTCTAATCTTGTTCTTGGAACTCTTGCTGTTCCAAGCTTGTTCTTAGCAAATCTTGGTGACGAGAACAAAGACTATCAATGAAATCTTTAGAAATAACCTCTGACAACGACGACGATGACGACGACGACGACGATAACAACAACAACAACAAATGACATCGACGACGACGACGACAACAACAACAACAACAACAACAACAACAAAAACAACAACACGAGAACAACAACAATCACGACAACGAACATGACAACAACAACACCAACAACTACGACGACAACTACAACGACTGGGTTATGATGACATCACCAATGATTTAAAGGCCGTTAAAAAATCGTTAAATCCTATTTCTTCACTGATTCTTATGAAATTTTAAAGGTAGGTTTGTTGTCCCCAACTTATTTTCACTCCATACTTTTCCAGAAGAAAAACATAATTTTGGCAGTTAAAAACCGTTAAATTTCAATTCTTCACCGATATTTATGAAATTTTGTGGGTAGGTTCGTTGTCCCCAACTGATTTTCACTCTATACTTTTCCAGAAGAAAGACATAATTTTGGCAGTTAAAAAACGTTAAATTTCAATTCTTCACCTATCTTTATGAAATTTAGTGGGTGGGTCCGTTGTCCCAAACTGAATTTTAAGACATACTTTTCCAGACAAAAAAACTTATTTTTGGCAGTTAAAAACCGTTAAATCTCAATTCTTCATCGATATTTATGAAATTTTGTGGGTAGGTTCGTTGTCCCCAACTGATTTTCACTCCATACTTTTCCAGAAGAAAAACATAATTTTGGCAGTTAAAAACCGTTACATTTAAATGTTCACCTATCTTTATGAAATTTAGTGGGTGGGTCCGTTGTCCCAAACTGAATTTCAAGACAAACTATTCCAGTCAAAAAAACTTATTTTTGGCAGTTAAAAACCGTTAAGTCTCAATTCTACACCGATATTTATGACATTTTGTGGGTAGGTTTGTTGTCAGATTTGACATGATGGCAGAATTGAAAGTGTGAGATATCCTGATGTTTCACAATTTATGCTGCATAATTCAGCCCCATAGGCGCTTGAATTTTAGGTGGAGTTGGGTTTTTTTCAGCCCAAACCAGTAACCCCCACATGGTTTTCATGTCCCTTTCTGAGAGACTTCAAGAAGTTTCAATTTGACGTCATGATTAGCCTGCCGCATTAGCAAGTATGAAAACACGTCATCGATGACACATTTTAAGACAGAGAGAGAGAGAGAGAGAGAGAGAGAGAGAGAGAGAGAGAGAGAGAGAGAGAGAATCATGTACACACAGATGGACGACTTCGCTTGGGGTATGTACTGCCCGGCAGTACACATCTACTTTATTATTATTATCCTAGCGGAGCGCGGGCGGAGCCCGCGCGTAGCGAGGTAGTTTTTTTTTTCATCTCCCAGCACTGAAAATTTTTTTGCCAAGTGGTGTCTGTCTGGACATTGTTCTAGAATTCATCTTTTAGCACAATATTAGCGACACTGTTTGGACAATTCTATTAAAATTAGGCGTACAAACTGATTTTGTTTCGGGGAATCCTCTCAGAGGATCAGAATTTTCATATAATATCATCGGAAGCTGTTACAACGGGAAAATGTGAAACTTTTGTCACTTTTTAACATGGAATTTCATCTTTGAGCGTTTCAAGCGGACTTTAATAAAATAGTTATTTGCGAATTAAGCAGCGGAAGACACTCACCGGTTCAACATGTGTATGGTCATTAAACCTCAAAACATTTCAGTAAGTGGTTTAGACAAACACCTCGGACATGTGAGGGTGACTGGTTTGTAGCTGAAGAGTTTTTTTCTAAAGTGTGTTCTAAATACAAATGACGTACTGGTAATGATGTAATGAGTTGTTCTAATCTTGTTCTTGGAACTCTTGCTGTTCCAAGCTTGTTCTTAGCAAGTCTTGGTGACGAGAACAAAGACTATCAATGAAATCTTTAGAAATAACCTCTGACAACGACGACGATGACGACGACGACGACGATAACAACAACAACAACAAATGACATCGACGACGACGACAACAACAACAACAACAACAACAACAACAACAACAACACGAGAACAACAACAATCACGACAACGAACATGACAACAACACCAACAACTACGACGACAACTACAACGACTGGGTTATGATGACATCACCAATGATTTAAAGGCCGTTAAAAAATCGTTAAATCCTATTTCTTCACTGATTCTTATGAAATTTTAAAGGTAGGTTTGTTGTCCCCAACTTATTTTCACTCCATACTTTTCCAGAAGAAAAACATAATTTTGGCAGTTAAAAACCGTTAAATTTCAATTCTTCACCGATATTTATGAAATTTTGTGGGTAGGTTCGTTGTCCCCAACTGATTTTCACTCTATACTTTTCCAGAAGAAAGACATAATTTTGGCAGTTAAAAAACGTTAAATTTCAATTCTTCACCTATCTTTATGAAATTTAGTGGGTGGGTCCGTTGTCCCAAACTGAATTTTAAGACATACTTTTCCAGACAAAAAACCTTATTTTTGGCAGTTAAAAGCCGTTAAATCTCAATTCTTCATCGATATTTATGAAATTTTGTGGGTAGGTTCGTTGTCCCCAACTGATTTTCACTCCATACTTTTCCAGAAGAAAAACATAATTTTGGCAGTTAAAAACCGTTACATTTAAATTTTCACCTATCTTTATGAAATTTAGTGGGTGGGTCCGTTGTCCCAAACTGAATTTCAAGACAAACTATTCCAGTCAAAAAAACTTATTTTTGGCAGTTAAAAACCGTTAAGTCTCAATTCTACACCGATATTTATGACATTTTGTGGGTAGGTTTGTTGTCAGATTTGACATGATGGCAGAATTGAAAGTGTGAGATATCCTGATGTTTCACAATTTATGCTGCATAATTCAGCCCCATAGGCGCTTGAATTTTAGGTGGAGTTGGGTTTTTTTCCAGCCCAAACCAGTAACCCCCACATGGTTTTCATGTCCCTTTCTGAGAGACTTCAAGAAGTTTCAATTTGACGTCATGATTAGCCTGCCGCATTAGCAAGTATGAAAACACGTCATCGATGACACATTTTAAGACAGAGAGAGAGAGAGAGAGAGAGAGAGAGAGAGAGAGAGAGAGAGAGAGAGAGAGAGAGAGAGAGAGAGAGAGAGAGAGAGAGAGAGAGAGAGAGAGAGAGAGAATCATGTACACACAGATGGACGACTTCGCTTGGGGTATGTACTGCCCGGCAGTACACATCTACTTTATCCAAGCGGAGCGCGGGCGAAGCCCGCGCGTAGCGAGGTAGTTTTTTTTTTCATCTCCCAGCACTGAAAATTTTTTTGCCAAGTGGTGTCTGTCTGTGAACATTGTTCTAGAATTCATCTTTTAGCACAATATTAGCGACACTGTTTGGACAATTCTATTAAAATTAGGCGTACAAACTGATTTTGTTTCGGGGAATCCTCTCAGAGGATCAGAATTTTCATATAATATCATCGGAAGCTGTTACAACGGGAAAATGTGAAACTTTTGTCACTTTTTAACATGGAATTTCATCTTTGAGCGTTTCAAGCGGACTTTAATAAAATAGTTATTTGCGAATTAAGCAGCGGAAGACACTCACCGGTTCAACATGTGTATGGTCATTAAACCTCAAAACATTTCAGTAAGTGGTTTAGACAAACACCTCCGACATGTGAGGGTGACTGGTTTGTAGCTGAAGAGTTTTTTTCTAAAGTGTGTTCTAAATACAAATGACGTACTGGTAATGATGTAATGAGTTGTTCTAATCTTGTTCTTGGAACTCTTGCTGTTCCAAGCTTGTTCTTAGCAAATCTTGGTGACGAGAACAAAGACTATCAATGAAATCTTTAGAAATAACCTCTGACAACGACGACGATGACGACGACGACGACGATAACAACAACAACAACAAATGACATCGACGACGACGACGACAACAACAACAACAACAACAACAACAAAAACAACAACACGAGAACAACAACAATCACGACAACGAACATGACAACAACAACACCAACAACTACGACGACAACTACAACGACTGGGTTATGATGACATCACCAATGATTTAAAGGCCGTTAAAAAATCGTTAAATCCTATTTCTTCACTGATTCTTATGAAATTTTAAAGGTAGGTTTGTTGTCCCCAACTTATTTTCACTCCATACTTTTCCAGAAGAAAAACATAATTTTGGCAGTTAAAAACCGTTAAATTTCAATTCTTCACCGATATTTATGAAATTTTGTGGGTAGGTTCGTTGTCCCCAACTGATTTTCACTCTATACTTTTCCAGAAGAAAGACATAATTTTGGCAGTTAAAAAACGTTAAATTTCAATTCTTCACCTATCTTTATGAAATTTAGTGGGTGGGTCCGTTGTCCCAAACTGAATTTTAAGACATACTTTTCCAGACAAAAAAACTTATTTTTGGCAGTTAAAAACCGTTAAATCTCAATTCTTCATCGATATTTATGAAATTTTGTGGGTAGGTTCGTTGTCCCCAACTGATTTTCACTCCATACTTTTCCAGAAGAAAAACATAATTTTGGCAGTTAAAAACCGTTACATTTAAATGTTCACCTATCTTTATGAAATTTAGTGGGTGGGTCCGTTGTCCCAAACTGAATTTCAAGACAAACTATTCCAGTCAAAAAAACTTATTTTTGGCAGTTAAAAACCGTTAAGTCTCAATTCTACACCGATATTTATGACATTTTGTGGGTAGGTTTGTTGTCAGATTTGACATGATGGCAGAATTGAAAGTGTGAGATATCCTGATGTTTCACAATTTATGCTGCATAATTCAGCCCCATAGGCGCTTGAATTTTAGGTGGAGTTGGGTTTTTTTCAGCCCAAACCAGTAACCCCCACATGGTTTTCATGTCCCTTTCTGAGAGACTTCAAGAAGTTTCAATTTGACGTCATGATTAGCCTGCCGCATTAGCAAGTATGAAAACACGTCATCGATGACACATTTTAAGACAGAGAGAGAGAGAGAGAGAGAGAGAGAGAGAGAGAGAGAGAGAGAGAGAGAGAGAGAGAGAATCATGTACACACAGATGGACGACTTCGCTTGGGGTATGTACTGCCCGGCAGTACACATCTACTTAATTATTATTATCCAAGCGGAGCGCGGGCGGAGCCCGCGCGTAGCGAGGTAGTTTTTTTTTTCATCTCCCAGCACTGAAATTTTTTTGCCAAGTGGTGTCTGTCTGGACATTGTTCTAGAATTCATCTTTTAGCACAATATTAGCGACACTGTTTGGACAATTCTATTAAAATTAGGCGTACAAACTGATTTTGTTTCGGGGAATCCTCTCAGAGGATCAGAATTTTCATATAATATCATCGGAAGCTGTTACAACGGGAAAATGTGAAACTTTTGTCACTTTTTAACATGGAATTTCATCTTTGAGCGTTTCAAGCGGACTTTAATAAAATAGTTATTTGCGAATTAAGCAGCGGAAGACACTCACCGGTTCAACATGTGTATGGTCATTAAACCTCAAAACATTTCAGTAAGTGGTTTAGACAAACACCTCCGACATGTGAGGGTGACTGGTTTGTAGCTGAAGAGTTTTTTTCTAAAGTGTGTTCTAAATACAAATGACGTACTGGTAATGATGTAATGAGTTGTTCTAATCTTGTTCTTGGAACTCTTGCTGTTCCAAGCTTGTTCTTAGCAAGTCTTGGTGACGAGAACAAAGACTATCAATGAAATCTTTAGAAATAACCTCTGACAACGACGACGATGACGACGACGACGACGATAACAACAACAACAACAAATGACATCGACGACGACGATGACAACAACAACAACAACAACAACAACAAAAACAACAACACGAGAACAACAACAATCACGACAACGAACATGACAACAACAACACCAACAACTACGACGACAACTACAACGACTGGGTTATGATGACATCACCAATGATTTAAAGGCCGTTAAAAAATCGTTAAATCCTATTTCTTCACTGATTCTTATGAAATTTTAAAGGTAGGTTTGTTGTCCCCAACTTATTTTCACTCCATACTTTTCCAGAAGAAAAACATAATTTTGGCAGTTAAAAACCGTTAAATTTCAATTCTTCACCGATATTTATGAAATTTTGTGGGTAGGTTCGTTGTCCCCAACTGATTTTCACTCTATACTTTTCCAGAAGAAAGACATAATTTTGGCAGTTAAAAAACGTTAAATTTCAATTCTTCACCTATCTTTATGAAATTTAGTGGGTGGGTCCGTTGTCCCAAACTGAATTTTAAGACATACTTTTCCAGACAAAAAAACTTATTTTTGGCAGTTAAAAACCGTTAAATCTCAATTCTTCATCGATATTTATGAAATTTTGTGGGTAGGTTCGTTGTCCCCAACTGATTTTCACTCCATACTTTTCCAGAAGAAAAACATAATTTTGGCAGTTAAAAACCGTTACATTTAAATTTTCACCTATCTTTATGAAATTTAGTGGGTGGGTCCGTTGTCCCAAACTGAATTTCAAGACAAACTATTCCAGTCAAAAAAACTTATTTTTGGCAGTTAAAAACCGTTAAGTCTCAATTCTACACCGATATTTATGACATTTTGTGGGTAGGTTTGTTGTCAGATTTGACATGATGGCAGAATTGAAAGTGTGAGATATCCTGATGTTTCACAATTTATGCTGCATAATTCAGCCCCATAGGCGCTTGAATTTTAGGTGGAGTTGGGTTTTTTTCCAGCCCAAACCAGTAACCCCCACATGGTTTTCATGTCCCTTTCTGAGAGACTTCAAGAAGTTTCAATTTGACGTCATGATTAGCCTGCCGCATTAGCAAGTATGAAAACACGTCATCGATGACACATTTTAAGACAGAGAGAGAGAGAGAGAGAGAGAGAGAGAGAGAGAGAGAGAGAGAGAGAGAGAGAGAGAGAGAGAGAATCATGTACACACAGATGGACGACTTCGCTTGGGGTATGTACTGCCCGGCAGTACACATCTACTTTATTATCCAAGCGGAGCGCGGGCGAAGCCCGCGCGTAGCGAGGTAGTTTTTTTTTTCATCTCCCAGCACTGAAAATTTTTTTGCCAAGTGGTGTCTGTCTGTGAACATTGTTCTAGAATTCATCTTTTAGCACAATATTAGCGACACTGTTTGGACAATTCTATTAAAATTAGGCGTACAAACTGATTTTGTTTCGGGGAATCCTCTCAGAGGATCAGAATTTTCATATAATATCATCGGAAGCTGTTACAACGGGAAAATGTGAAACTTTTGTCACTTTTTAACATGGAATTTCATCTTTGAGCGTTTCAAGCGGACTTTAATAAAATAGTTATTTGCGAATTAAGCAGCGGAAGACACTCACCGGTTCAACATGTGTATGGTCATTAAACCTCAAAACATTTCAGTAAGTGGTTTAGACAAACACCTCCGACATGTGAGGGTGACTGGTTTGTAGCTGAAGAGTTTTTTTCTAAAGTGTGTTCTAAATACAAATGACGTACTGGTAATGATGTAATGAGTTGTTCTAATCTTGTTCTTGGAACTCTTGCTGTTCCAAGCTTGTTCTTAGCAAGTCTTGGTGACGAGAACAAAGACTATCAATGAAATCTTTAGAAATAACCTCTGACAACGACGACGATGACGACGACGACGACGATAACAACAACAACAACAAATGACATCGACGACGACGACGACAACAACAACAACAACAACAACAACAACAACAACAACAACAAAAACAACAACACGAGAACAACAACAATCACGACAACGAACATGACAACAACAACACCAACAACTACGACGACAACTACAACGACTGGGTTATGATGACATCACCAATGATTTAAAGGCCGTTAAAAAATCGTTAAATCCTATTTCTTCACTGATTCTTATGAAATTTTAAAGGTAGGTTTGTTGTCCCCAACTTATTTTCACTCCATACTTTTCCAGAAGAAAAACATAATTTTGGCAGTTAAAAACCGTTAAATTTCAATTCTTCACCGATATTTATGAAATTTTGTGGGTAGGTTCGTTGTCCCCAACTGATTTTCACTCTATACTTTTCCAGAAGAAAGACATAATTTTGGCAGTTAAAAAACGTTAAATTTCAATTCTTCACCTATCTTTATGAAATTTAGTGGGTGGGTCCGTTGTCCCAAACTGAATTTTAAGACATACTTTTCCAGACAAAAAAACTTATTTTTGGCAGTTAAAAACCGTTAAATCTCAATTCTTCATCGATATTTATGAAATTTTGTGGGTAGGTTCGTTGTCCCCAACTGATTTTCACTCCATACTTTTCCAGAAGAAAAACATAATTTTGGCAGTTAAAAACCGTTACATTTAAATTTTCACCTATCTTTATGAAATTTAGTGGGTGGGTCCGTTGTCCCAAACTGAATTTCAAGACAAACTATTCCAGTCAAAAAAACTTATTTTTGGCAGTTAAAAACCGTTAAGTCTCAATTCTACACCGATATTTATGACATTTTGTGGGTAGGTTTGTTGTCAGATTTGACATGATGGCAGAATTGAAAGTGTGAGATATCCTGATGTTTCACAATTTATGCTGCATAATTCAGCCCCATAGGCGCTTGAATTTTAGGTGGAGTTGGGGTTTTTTTCAGCCCAAACCAGTAACCCCCACATGGTTTTCATGTCCCTTTCTGAGAGACTTCAAGAAGTTTCAATTTGACGTCATGATTAGCCTGCCGCATTAGCAAGTATGAAAACACGTCATCGATGACACATTTTAAGACAGAGAGAGAGAGAGAGAGAGAGAGAGAGAGAGAGAGAGAGAGAATCATGTACACACAGATGGACGACTTCGCTTGGGGTATGTACTGCCCGGCAGTACACATCTACTTTATTATTATTATCCAAGCGGAGCGCGGGCGGAGCCCGCGCGTAGCGAGGTAGTTTTTTTTTTCATCTCCCAGCACTGAAAATTTTTTTGCCAAGTGGTGTCTGTCTGGACATTGTTCTAGAATTCATCTTTTAGCACAATATTAGCGACACTGTTTGGACAATTCTATTAAAATTAGGCGTACAAACTGATTTTGTTTCGGGGAATCCTCTCAGAGGATCAGAATTTTCATATAATATCATCGGAAGCTGTTACAACGGGAAAATGTGAAACTTTTGTCACTTTTTAACATGGAATTTCATCTTTGAGCGTTTCAAGCGGACTTTAATAAAATAGTTATTTGCGAATTAAGCAGCGGAAGACACTCACCGGTTCAACATGTGTATGGTCATTAAACCTCAAAACATTTCAGTAAGTGGTTTAGACAAACACCTCGGACATGTGAGGGTGACTGGTTTGTAGCTGAAGAGTTTTTTTCTAAAGTGTGTTCTAAATACAAATGACGTACTGGTAATGATGTAATGAGTTGTTCTAATCTTGTTCTTGGAACTCTTGCTGTTCCAAGCTTGTTCTTAGCAAGTCTTGGTGACGAGAACAAAGACTATCAATGAAATCTTTAGAAATAACCTCTGACAACGACGACGATGACGACGACGACGACGATAACAACAACAACAACAAATGACATCGACGACGACGACGACAACAACAACAACAACAACAACAACAACAACAACAAAAACAACAACACGAGAACAACAACAATCACGACAACGAACATGACAACAACAACACCAACAACTACGACGACAACTACAACGACTGGGTTATGATGACATCACCAATGATTTAAAGGCCGTTAAAAAATCGTTAAATCCTCTTTCTTCACTGATTCTTATGAAATTTTAAAGGTAGGTTTGTTGTCCCCAACTTATTTTCACTCCATACTTTTCCAGAAGAAAAACATAATTTTGGCAGTTAAAAACCGTTAAATTTCAATTCTTCACCGATATTTATGAAATTTTGTGGGTAGGTTCGTTGTCCCCAACTGATTTTCACTCTATACTTTTCCAGAAGAAAGACATAATTTTGGCAGTTAAAAAACGTTAAATTTCAATTCTTCACCTATCTTTATGAAATTTAGTGGGTGGGTCCGTTGTCCCAAACTGAATTTTAAGACATACTTTTCCAGACAAAAAACCTTATTTTTGGCAGTTAAAAACCGTTAAATCTCAATTCTTCATCGATATTTATGAAATTTTGTGGGTAGGTTCGTTGTCCCCAACTGATTTTCACTCCATACTTTTCCAGAAGAAAAACATAATTTTGGCAGTTAAAAACCGTTACATTTAAATTTTCACCTATCTTTATGAAATTTAGTGGGTGGGTCCGTTGTCCCAAACTGAATTTCAAGACAAACTATTCCAGTCAAAAAAACTTATTTTTGGCAGTTAAAAACCGTTAAGTCTCAATTCTACACCGATATTTATGACATTTTGTGGGTAGGTTTGTTGTCAGATTTGACATGATGGCAGAATTGAAAGTGTGAGATATCCTGATGTTTAACAATTTATGCTGCATAATTCAGCCCCATAGGCGCTTGAATTTTAGGTGGAGTTGGGTTTTTTTTCAGCCCAAACCAGTAACCCCCACATGGTTTTCATGTCCCTTTCTGAGAGACTTCAAGAAGTTTCAATTTGACGTCATGATTAGCCTGCCGCATTAGCAAGTATGAAAACACGTCATCGATGACACATTTTAAGACAGAGAGAGAGAGAGAGAGAGAGAGAGAGAGAGAGAGAGAGAGAGAGAGAGAGAGAGAGAGAGAGAGAATCATGTACACACAGATGGACGACTTCGCTTGGGGTATGTACTGCCCGGCAGTACACATCTACTTTATTATTATTATTATTATTATTATTATTATTATTATACCTCTCATGGCTTCCAATCTCGCCACGTCCGACTTGTGTTCGATCCTCTCTATCACGTGACCAAATATGGCTACCGGGGCTGTTCGGTTCACGTGCACCAGTCGTGACGTCAGCTGCAGCAGCGCCTCCCAGTGTTTACCGTAAGGGAGATGATCGGCATGAAAGAGAAGAAGACAAGGCTGGAGGAAGCGGATGACGCTGACGAGACCCAGAAACGTGTAGATGGGCAATTCTCTCCCTTGTTTCCCTATTTGGAGAGATAGATGGATGGATTATTTATTCAAAGCCCCACTCGAAGATGTTCTGTTTTCGATCTGTACGCTTTTATGTAAGTTCTGTTTTATTGTCAGACTTTTTATGTGTAACTATGTGTCTATTACTTATCTTATGTATTTTCATCTTTTTAAAAACAATTTTTGTAGATTAACTGTTACGGTTATCTATGAATTTTTTTAATTTAAATTTTTTTAATATATTTTTTTAATATAAATGCTTGCATGTTATTTCTTACGAGGAAACTTTTTATTTGTAAAATGTTGAATTTTAATGTCTAATGTAAAGCGCCATGAGACTGCCATTTGGCGGTGAACAGCGCTATAAAAGAATGTTTTTTATTATTATTATTATTACGAAGGGATGTGAACACAAGCAGAACATCACAAAAGCAACCTTAACAAGCGTTTATCACCAAATAATGCCGGTTACCTGACTAAAGATATATTTACTTACAAGACAACTAGACTGCATAGTAATTTGACAGATGCCGGATCAATAGATCAATAGAGAGAAAGTTGGATTGGACATTGCCTTTGGAAACAAGGAAAAAGGGAAACCTCTTAAAAGATGAAGAAGAAGAAGAAGAGGAAGAAGAAGAAGAAGAAGAAGAAGAAGAAGAAGTAGAAGAGGACTCGCCCGACGGGGAGAACTGCACATAATGCACGACTCTAGGAACCGGGCGACCGGTCTGGGAGCAGCGTTGACTGCGCACCGCTCGCAACAAGCAGGAATCGTTGAACGCAACAGCGACCGGTGGCGTGCCAAATTTGACCCTCTCCTCCACGATGTCCACGGACGATTTGTTACAACGCAGAACCGCCCTGAACCAGTGTGTGCAAGGCGTCTTTGAGGTCCTCCAGTTACAGTGAAGAAGTTGCTGCTGGTGTGGGAATTTCTCTGGAACTGGTTGGCAGTTGTCTTGCGCAGAAGTAGGTTTAGGTGTCGTAGTAGTGGTGGTTGTGGTGGTTGTGGTGGTGGTGGTGGTGTCAATGCTGGTTGTTCTCCTTACGGAAGTTTCTTGGAGCACAGGAATTGTCAATTTCGATGCTGGAGAAGAGTAAAATTCATTTACAAGAATTAAGGAAAAATAAAAGTGTGTGTGTGTGTGTGTGTGTGTGTGTGTGTGTGTGTGTGTGTGTGTGTGTGTGTGTGTGTGTGTGTGTGTGTGTGTGTGTGTGTGTGTGTGTGTGTGTGTGTGTGTGTGTTTGAGAGAGAGAGAGAGCAAACGAGAGAGGAACAGAGAGACAGAGCGACACACACACACACACACACACACACACACACACACACACACACACACACACACACACACACCGTCAGACAGACATTCATTATTTAAGAAAGAATCCAAATACCTAGCAGTTGATTGGCAGGGGTGGGACACCGTCCGAGACGAAACGACAGGAGCAAGAAGAAATTGACGATGCAGAACGCACTGAGGCATAGCAGCCAACATTTGATGGAGCGTGACCATTTAGAAGAGAACATCATGCTTGAGGAGCCTCGATCTGTTAGAAGCCCTGCAAAGACAAAAGAGATCATTGGAAAAAAAAAGTTTGTTGACCGAAACATGACCCACCCACTGAAATATAACCATGCTACCAGTAGTTGATGGAGCGTGACCATTTCGAGGAGAATCATGTCCAAAAAGGTACGGAAATAATGCCTGCCAAGGAAAGAGATTGTTAAACCACAACGACAACCACCACCACCACCACCAACAACAACAGCAGCAGCGACAACAACAGCAGCATCAACAATCAACCAACCTACCAACCAACCAACCAGCCGAACACTCAAGCAAATACCCAAACAAGACTATCATCAAAGAATTATAATAATCATCATCATCATCACCATCAGCATTATCCCCCCAGCAAGGGAACAGGCATGGAACCGAAGGCAGTAAGGGGACAATAATGTTCAAAAATGTCCATGTCTACCGATGAAATGATTATCTCCCTTCCACCGGTCGACCGATTCAAGTATATTTAGAGGTTCGAATGACTTCATGTATCATACGGAAATGTCAAACCAGCTCGTCTGATCTGGCAGCAATGATGTGTGAACGTATCGTTTAGTGTGATTTTATAGATTCTTTAAAGAGGGAAGCGCGCGTGGAAATGGAACACAAATTAAATTAAATTCACAAAATGAAATGGGACCCAGGGCCTATAGCGGTCACTTAAAAAAAAAACTTTATAAAAAAATGGACGACCCTGCACGGAATGCAGCCACTGTTTGGTATGTGTCCAAGTGGAAGGGGCCCCGGTAGCTCAGTGGGTAGAGCACCGGCCTTGTGATCCAAGGGCAAGCGTCGCAGGTTCGAATCCGGGTCGGGACGGACACGGGTCAACTTTTTGTGCAGACTCAGAGACGGTACCCATCTTCCACCCCCGTGTCACCACTGTGGCACGCAAAATACATGTACCTCGGTCATTTTGCCATAAGTGCAGTTGGCTGATTACACCTAAACACGCCTACCCCTGGGTAGCGCGACTCTGTTGCTGCTAGCTTTCCACTGGGAGGAAGCGACGCTTATTTCACAGCATTGTGATAATAGAGTCTATAAAATGAAAAAAAGAAAGAAACACAGGTGTAACTTATCTGAAAAGAAGCATAAAATCGTTAATCTATATATATATACGACTAGTGTCTGTGTGTCTGTGTGTCTGTCTGTGCGCGATGCACGGCCAAAGTTCTCGATGGATCTGCTTCAAATTTGGTGGGCTTATTCAGAGAGACCCCGGACACAACCACATCGATGAGATATTTCAACACGTGCTCTCAGCGCGCAGCGCTGAACCGATTTTGGTTCCACCTCAGCTATTTTGGTTCCACCTCAGCTACCCGGGCCCCCATACCGACACACCATAGCCGCTACACCACATCACAACGCCAAAGTTCTCGGTGGATCTTTTTCAAATTTGGACACCGTATTCAGCTACACCCCGGACACAATATCATCGATGAGATATTTCAACACGTGCTCTCAGCGCGCAGCGCTGAACTGATTTTGGTTTTTGTGTTCATTTCACCATTATAAGTAACTCTTCCTTATCTTCTCCAGTGTTTGGCGTTTATCTCCCTTCCTTCGTGTGGCTTTCCCGTTCAGTTGTAAGTTACTACTATTTTTAGAATGTCACTGCGCTGTCCACTGCGCTGAGCGTCTTCGGATATTCCCGGCGTTCTGTTACTGTTACTATTTTTAGAAGGTCAACGCAGTGTACAGAACGTAAATTGGACCCGTAAATTATCCTCACTGTAAAAGTGCAAAGGTCGAATCCATTTATAGCCACGCGAAAAATACACTGTCATCTATCTCTCTATAGATACGGCTTCTCTGTGTTTTTGTGTGTGTGTGTGTTTGTGTGTGTGTCTCTATGTGAGCAACACCTGTGCATTGTTCAGTTCTGTTTGTGATGTGGTCTGGCGGCTTTTGTGTAATTTTATGTACTGGCCTTCCTTTGAGAAGCCATAACTTGCTCAGTCCTGTTTGAGTGGAGTTCGCCTCCACAGGTGATTAACCCGGTTACATTCGTCGACAAGGATGTTACTCGATATGGTCAGGAATGGCATTATGGCCACTGAATCATTTTCGTGCTGTTCCCATTCCACGAATCTGGGAGGGACCTAAGCTTGGCGGGTCCATTGTTCGGACCCGGCGAAGCCGGCGTACGGCTCTAAGTACTTCTTCCCGCCGAAGCCGGCTACCCGGCGAAGCGGGTATTCATTCTAGTATTATAATGTGTAGTCTGTTACTGCATGGATATCAAAACACAGGCGTAACTTAACTCAAAAGAAAAGAAGACGGGCGCAGTGGCGTGGTGGTAAGACGTCGGCCTCCTAATCGGGAGGTCGTGAGTTCGAATCCCGGTCGCTGCCGCCTGGTGGGTTAAGAGTGGAGATTTTTCCGATCTCCCAGGTCAACTTATGTGCAGACCTGCTTGTGACTTAACCCCCTTCGTGTGTACACGCAAGCACAAGACCAAGTGCGCACGGAAAAGATCCTGTAATCCATGTCAGAGTTCGGTGGGTTATAGAAACACGAAAATACCCAGCATGCTTCCCCCGAAAGCGGCGTATGGCTGCCTGAATGGCGGGGTAAAAACGATCATACACGTAAAAATCCACTCGTGCTAAAAACATAAATGAACATGGGAGTCTAAGCCCATGAACGAAGAAGAAGAAGAGAGAAAAGAAAAGAAGCATAAAATCGTTAATATTGTATTGTGTCGTTACATACCGCACAAGTAATTATTGTAATAGGCCTACTTTCGTTTGAGTCTTGTTATGCCGTTAGCCACTGAAGAGAATGAGCACTCCTGCGTTTTCTCACACAACCTGGATACAACACAGTCGTATTCCTAAACAAAAAGTGTGTAGAAATACCCAGACAACCTCGAGCAGGTATCGCTTACCTCAGAAGAAAAGACGTGTAAAGGGGCGTAAGGTGATATATTTTTTTGTATACCTTGAATCTTGCTGTGTTTCGTCACCCGCCACTGAAGCGAATCAGTACTCCTGCGTTCTGTCGCACAAACTTGGATTCAACAAAGACCCCGGAAAACAGTGTGTAGTGTACTAGATAACAACGCACAGGTGTACCTTATCTGAGAACAAAAGAAGCGCAAAGAGGCCATTTATTTTTTACTTGTATCTTGAGTCTTGCTGTGTTAGCCACCCAAGTGAGGTGTATCTGTATTTCTGCGTTCTCTCACACAAACTTGGATTCAACAAAGACTCTGACAAACAGGGAAAAGCATGCTGGATAACAGGGCGCAGGTGCAATCACCTTCGAAGAAAAGACGTTTTAACGAGGTCAATTTTGTTTTGTTTTGCCATATATGTCTTGCTGTGCTACCCACTGAGATGTAACAGCACTTCCGCGCTATATCACACAAACTTGGATGTACAAAATCTTCAACAAACAGGGTATAGTGGACGAACAAAAAACCCACACATGTATGTGTAACTTACTTCAGAGGAAAAGAATCGCCGCAATCAGAGGTATTTTTAAATATTAGTATCTTGAGTCTTGCTGTTTTAGTCTTCCACTGAGAGGGTATCAGTACTCCTGCGTTCTTGCGTTTAACCAGGATTCAACAAAGTTCCCGACAAACAGTAAATAGTGTAGCCTACTATATAACAAAAATTAGATAAAACACACACACAGGTGTAACTTACTTCAGGGGAAAAGTAGCGCAAAGAAGCACTTTTTAATTCTGTTTTTATCTTGAGTCTTCGGGGCAGTTGAAGCAATTGTATCAGTTGTATCAGTTAGTTAGTTGTTGCTTTTTGGGTCCAGCGGACCATATAGGCCTAGGCCAAATCAGGACCCCAGTTGTGGCAGTTGCTATGTTAGTCACCCACTCATGTGTTTGAACACTCCTGTGTGCACTCTCCCACACAAACTTGGATTTAAGACAGAGTCCTCGACAAACAGTGCATAGCATGCTGGATAACAACTCGCAAGTATAACTCATACCTTAGAAGAAAAGAAGCATAGAATGAGCAGATATTTTTCGTACCTTGAGCTCGTGTCCTTCCTGGCAAAAAAACAGACCACAGGGATTTCCTTGTGACCTTTCGTCGAGTACACGACTCCACACTCGGGGAAATTCTGCGAGGTGAAATGCCCGGATCGGATTCACTCTTACTCAGGGTAAGTTGATGTGCATCAGTTTGTATTGTTTCATCTGCTCACATAATCGGTTTCTCAAGTTCATGGTTGCTATAACACCCGAACATTGCTACAACACTTTTTAGTTTTTTTCCATTGCTGTTTTCTTGATGTTGCATTAACTATCTCTCATCACGACCTGAATTTCGAAGTGACCTAAAATGTACCATTGTTCAGCATGATAATCCCGTATAAGCCACGATTTGGACGCATACTTCGTCCCCTCCTACTACTTCGTCATCGTTATCGCTTGTACTGTATTAAGAGGGTACAACAAAGTTATCGAGAAGGCAAACACTCCTGAGTAAATATAGAGACGGACCAGTGCGTATGAATGTTATCATGTTGTTCATTTCGAAATGTTGACCTCCGTCCTGTCCGACGGTTTGTACTTGGCTGTGCCTTTAAAGGTTCTGTTCTTCTTGTGGAAGAGATGGTTTGTACTTGGCTATGCCGTTAAAGGTTCTGTTCTTCTTGTGGAAGAGATGGTTTGTACTTGGCTATGCCGTTAAAGGTTCTGTTCTTCTTGTGGAAGAGATGGTTTGTACTTGGCTGTGACGTTAAAGGTTCTTTTCTTCTCGTGGAAGAGATGGGTTTGTACTTGGCTGTGACGTTAAAGGTTCTGTTCCTCTCGTGGAAGAGATGGGTTTGTACTTGGCTGTGACGTTAAAGGTTCTTTTCTTCTCGTGGAAGAGATGGTTTGTATTTGGCTGTGACGTTAAAGGTTCTGTTCTTCTCGTGGAAGAGATGGTTTGTACTTGGCTGTGACGTTAAAGGTTCTTTTCTTCTCGTGGAAGAGATGGTTTGTACTTGGCTGTGACGTTAAAGGTTCTTTTCTTCTCGTGGAAGAGATGGTTTGTATTTGGCTGTGACGTTAAAGGTTCTGTTCTTCTCGTGGAAGAGATGGTTTGTACTTGGCTGTGACGTTAAAGGTTCTTTTCTTCTCGTGGAAGAGATGGTTTGTACTTGGCTGTGACGTTAAAGGTTCTTTTCTTCTCGTGGAAGAGATGGTTTGTACTTGGCTGTGACGTTAAAGGTTCTTTTCTTCTCGTGGAAGAGATGGTTTGTACTTGGCTGTGACGTTAAAGGTTCTTTTCTTCTCGTGGAAGAGATGGTTTGTACTTGGCTGTGCCGTTAAAGGTTCTGTTCTTCTCGTGGAAGAGATGGTTTGTACTTGGCTGTGACGTTAAAGGTTCTTTTCTTCTCGTGGAAGAGATGGTTTGTACTTGGCTGTGACGTTAAAGGTTCTTTTCTTCTCGTGGAAGAGATGGTTTGTACTTGGCTGTGCCGTTAAAGGTTCTGTTCTTCTCGTGGAAGAGATGGTTTGTACTTGGCTGTGACGTTAAAAGTTCTTTTCTTCTCGTGGAAGAGATGGTTTGTACTTGGCTGTGCCGTTAAAGGTTCTGTTCTTCTCGTGGAAGAGATGGTTTGTACTTGGCTGTGACGTTAAAGGTTCTTTTCTTCTCGTGGAAGAGATGGGTTTGTACTTGGCTGTGCCGTTAAAGGTTCTTTTCTTCTCGTGGAAGAGATGGGTTTGTACTTGGCTATGCTGTTAAAGGTTCTTTCTTCTCGTGGAAGAGATGGTTTGTACTTGGCTGTGACGTTAAAGGTTCTGTTCTTCTCGTGGAAGAGATGGTTTGTACTTGGCTGTGACGTTAAAGGTTCTTTTCTTCTCGTGGAAGAGATGGTTTGTACTTGGCTGTGCCTTTAAAGGTTCTGTTCTTCTTGTGGAAGAGAGGGTTTGTACTTGGCTATGCCGTTAAAGGTTCTGTTCTTCTGGTGGAAGAGATGGTTTGTACTTGGCTGTGCCGTTAAAGGTTCTGTTCTTCTTGTGGAAGAGATGGTTTGTACTTGGCTGTGACGTTAAAGGTTCTGTTCATCTCGTGGAAGAGATGGTTTGTACTTGGCTGTGCCGTTAAAGGTTCTGTTCTTCTGGTGGAAGAGATGGTTTGTACTTGGCTGTGCCTTTAAAGGTTCTGTTCTTCTTGTGGAAGAGAGGGTTTGTACTTGGCTATGCCGTTAAAGGTTCTGTTCTTCTGGTGGAAGAGATGGTTTGTACTTGGCTGTGCCGTTAAAGGTTCTGTTCTTCTTGTGGAAGAGATGGTTTGTACTTGGCTGTGCCGTTAAAGGTTCTTTCTTCTCGTGGAAGAGATGGTTTGTACTTGGCTGTGACGTTAAAGGTTCTGCTCTTCTCGTGGAAGAGATGGTTTGTACTTGGCTGTGACGTTAAAGGTTCTTTCTTCTCGTGGAAGAGATGGTTTGTACTTGGCTGTGACGTTAAAGGTTCTGTTCTTCTCGTGGAAGAGATGGTTTGTACTTGGCTGTGACGTTAAAGGTTCTTTTCTTCTCGTGGAAGAGATGGTTTGTACTTGGCTATGCCGTTAAAGGTTCTGTTCTTCTCGTGGAAGAGATGGTTTGTACTTGGCTGTGACGTTAAAGGTTCTGCTCTTCTCGTGGAAGAGATGGTTTGTACTTGGCTGTGACGTTAAAGGTTCTGCTCTTCTCGTGGAAGAGATGGTTTGTACTTGGCTGTGACGTTAAAGGTTCTGCTCTTCTCGTGGAAGAGATGGTTTGTACTTGGCTGTGACGTTAAAGGTTCTTTTCTTCTCGTGGAAGAGATGGTTTGTACTTGGCTGTGACGTTAAAGGTTCTTTCTTCTCGTGGAAGAGATGGTTTGTACTTGGCTGTGACGTTAAAGGTTCTGCTCTTCTCGTGGAAGAGATGGTTTGTACTTGGCTGTGACGTTAAAGGTTCTTTTCTTCTCGTGGAAGAGATGGTTTGTACTTGGCTGTGACGTTAAAGGTTCTTTTCTTCTCGTGGAAGAGATGGTTTGTACTTGGCTGTGACGTTAAAGGTTCTTTTCTTCTCGTGGAAGAGATGGTTTGTACTTGGCTGTGACGTTAAAGGTTCTTTTCTTCTCGTGGAAGAGATGGTTTGTACTTGGCTGTGACGTTAAAGGTTCTTTTCTTCTCGTGGAAGAGATGGTTTGTACTTGGCTGTGACGTTAAAGGTTCTGCTCTTCTCGTGGAAGAGATGGTTTGTACTTGGCTGTGACGTTAAAGGTTCTGCTCTTCTCGTGGAAGAGATGGTTTTGTATTTGGCTGTGACGTTAAAGGTTCTGTTCTTCTCGTGGAAGAGATGGTTTGTACTTGGCTGTGACGTTAAAGGTTCTTTTCTTCTCGTGGAAGAGATGGTTTGTACTTGGCTGTGACGTTAAAGGTTCTTTTCTTCTCGTGGAAGAGATGGTTTGTACTTGGCTGTGACGTTAAAGGTTCTTTTCTTCTCGTGGAAGAGATGGTTTGTACTTGGCTGTGACGTTAAAGGTTCTTTTCTTCTCGTGGAAGAGATGGTTTGTACTTGGCTGTGACGTTAAAGGTTCTTTTCTTCTCGTGGAAGAGATGGTTTGTACTTGGCTATGCCGTTAAAGGTTCTTTCTTCTCGTGGAAGAGATGGTTTGTACTTGGCTGTGCCTTTAAAGGTTCTGTTCTTCTTGTGGAAGAGAGGGTTTGTACTTGGCTATGCCGTTAAAGGTTCTGTTCTTCTTGTGGAAGAGATGGTTTGTACTTGGCTGTGACGTTAAAGGTTCTTTTCTTCTCGTGGAAGAGATGGGTTTGTACTTGGCTGTGACGTTAAAGGTTCTGTTCCTCTCGTGGAAGAGATGGTTTGTACTTGGCTGTGACGTTAAAGGTTCTGCTCTTCTCGTGGAAGAGATGGTTTGTACTTGGCTATGCCGTTAAAGGTTCTTTCTTCTCGTGGAAGAGATGGTTTGTACTTGGCTATGCCGTTAAAGGTTCTTTTCTTCTCGTGGAAGAGATGGTTTGTACTTGGCTGTGCCGTTAAAGGTTCTGTTCTTCTCGTGGAAGAGATGGTTTGTACTTGGCTGTGACGTTAAAGGTTCTGCTCTTCTCGTGGAAGAGATGGTTTGTACTTGGCTGTGACGTTAAAGGTTCTGTTCCTCTCGTGGAAGAGATGGGTTTGTACTTGGCTGTGACGTTAAAGGTTCTGTTCTTCTCGTCTGTCCAGTTTTTTTTATTTTTTTATTTTTACATTTAGTCAAGTTTTGACTAAATGTTTTAACATAGAGGGGGAATCGAGACGAGGGTCGTGGTGTATGTGTGTGTGTGTGTGTGTGTGTGTGTGTGTGTGTGTGTGTGTGTGTGTGTGTCTGTCTGTCTGTGCGTGTGTGTGTGTGTGTAGAGCGATTCAGACTAAACTACTGGACCGATCTTTATGAAATTTGACATGAGAGTTTCTGGTAATGATGTTCCCGGACGTTTTTTTCTTTTTTTCGATAAATGTCTTTGATGACGTCATATCCGGCTTTTTGTAAAAGTTGAGGCGGCACTGTCACACCCTCATATTTGAATCAAATTGATTGAAATTTTGGCCAAGCAATCTTCGACGAAGGCCGGACTTCGGTATTGCATTTCAGCTTGGTGGCTTAAAAATTAATTAATGACTTTGGTCATTAAAAATCTGAAAATTGTAAAAAATAATTTTTTTTATAAAACGATCCAAATTTACGTTCATCTTATTTTTCATAATTTTCTGATTCCAAAAACATATAGATATGTTATATTTGGATTAAAAACAAGCTCTGAAAATTAAAAATATAACAATTATGATCAAAATTAAATTTTCGAAATCAACTTAAAAACACTTTCATCGT
The DNA here is from genome assembly GCF_037325665.1 of Littorina saxatilis. Classification (NCBI taxonomy): domain Eukaryota; kingdom Metazoa; phylum Mollusca; class Gastropoda; order Littorinimorpha; family Littorinidae; genus Littorina; species Littorina saxatilis. The sequence goes on from NC_090255.1 coordinate 33,207,535, forward strand.
ATTCCTTGTCGGTTCCTGATTCCAAAAACATATAGATATGATATGTTTGGATTAAAAACACGCTCAGAAAGTTAAAACGAAGAGAGGTACGGAAAAGCGTGCTATCCTTCTCAGCGCAACTACTACCCCGCTCTTCTTGTCAATTTCACTGCCTTTGCCACGAGCGGTGGACTGACGATGCTACGAGTATACGGTCTTGCTGAAAAATTGCAGTGCGTTCAGTTTCATTCTGTGAGTTCGACAGCTTGACTAAATGTTGTATTTTCGCCTTACGCGACTTGTTTTATAAGTTGCCAAGCACATGTCCAGGTTTTTATATGAATTGAGAGCATCCTTTCACTAGGAAACATGCCAAAAATCAACAGCGTGACTATTTTCTGAGTAGTATAAGAATGTCTGTTATGAATTGATTTCTGGAACGACACCTTTGTGAATCTGCAAAAAGAATTCAACAAAACATTTACCACTATAGTCTGGCCATTTCAGAATGTTGATGTCAGGCATGTGTTTAAGTTGAACAATGCTTTCATCTTATGTAAAAACCTCCTTTGATGTGCGATGGTGAACAAGATAGCTTAGACGAGAAAGAATTTACCTTCAAAGCAAGTATGTCTAGCTGCCTTCGGAACGAAACTTGAGAAGTTATGGGATCGCCGAAATATGCACGTTGGGAACACGAGGTTATGCGCAAAATAAAGGCACAGTAAGCCTCCCGTAAACCATCACAGATACTGTCAGGCTTTTACACACAGTACAAACACCCTTCAATTTGAACGCTCACCGAACGGGAACATCCTAGGTGCCCTCCGTAAAGAGCGAGCAATTTTCAAAGAATTTATTTGTGCGTGGTTTATCTTACCACTGAGCCATCGTGAACCCGTGTGATCAAGTTTCCCTTTTTCACAATGTAGTCGTCAGTTAGTAATTTGAATGCGATTCGCTGTGAGCTTATCTGCAATAGCACGTTATTAAGTACCTCTGACTATGCACGAAACAAACGGCTGTGGTTCACAAGAACTCTAGCGATGGCTTTTGACTGTTCAGAGGAACTGGCGATAGGTATTAACCGTCGTCTGCTACGAGAACCACGACCTTGCGTGACCCTGCTTCCGGGCTTTTCTTTTTTCAAACTTTCAAAACTTCGAATTGTACTGACCTTGTCTTGATGAAAAAAGAATTCTTTTATGATTTAAGAATGTTTGTGTAACAAGCTGTCAATTTATTATTCAGATTTTAAAAGTTAGGTCTAGCGCCAACATTGTCTCTGACACTCTCTCCGCAAAATTAATTCTTTGAAAATTGCTCGCTCTTTACGTAGGGCACCTAGGATGTTCCCGTTTGGTGAGCGTTCAAATGGAAGGGTGTTTGTACTGTGTGTGAAAGCCTGACAGTATCTGTGATGGTTTACGGGAGGCTTACAGTGCCTTTAAGAAGTTGCTGTATTAATTTGATTTCTTTGTATTTTCATGGTTTGTGTTTTTTTCTTCTCCAGTTTAAAAAAACAAACTTTTTTCAAGCACTCTGAGACCGCCTTCACGTAAACATTATATTCATACCGGTAAGATTAACTGCGTAAATTTGTGTTGGCAAAATATCTCGCAGAAAATTGTGTTAAAACAGTACCAACAGTGCGCATGATAATGGATATTTAGTGCGTCCCAGGACCCGATCTTTCTAGGTTTAGTGCGTCCCGGGACCCAATCTTTCGAGGTTTAGTTCGTCCCGGGACCCGATCTTTCCAGGTTTAGTGCGTCCCGGGACCCAATCTTTCGAGGTTTAGTTCGTCCCGGGACCCGATCTTTCCAGGTTAAGTGCGTCCCGGGACCCGATCTTTCAAGGTCTAGTGCGTTGCGAGAACCCCTCATGAATATTTGTTAGTAAGGTTTGTATTTGAGCAAAAACGTAGTGCTCACAGTTCTGCAAGTAGCAATTGCCGGCGCTCGATCTACACAATTTCCTGTTTTGAAAGCAAATTACGCGAAAATACCAACCGTGTTCCTGCACTATTTACAGGTGGAAACAAATGGAGTCATCAGTGAAGATGTACCATACCTTTAATCCAGACGAGAAACACGAATTTCCTAGTTGAAGAAAAAAATCTGCCTCGAATCGTTTCAAACTCGGCGTTCACCATACTCTCGGCGTCAGACAGGTTAACAAATAGAGTGATCAATAGACTTGATAACAATAGATTAATCCATTGACCCGAACACCTCCTCACCTCACCTACGCCTGTGACCCCGTCTGGGGTATAGGCCGCCAATCAGCTCCCTCCATGCATCTCTGTTTTGGGCGAGTCTTTCCAGCATTCCCCACGTCTTTCCCATGTGCTTTGCGTCTGCGTCCAAATCTCGGCGCCATGTGTTCCTGGGTCGCCCTCTCTTTCTCTTGCCTTGAGGGTTCCACGTGAGGGCTTGCCTTGTGATGTTTGAAGCAGGTTTGCGAAGGGTGTGGCCTATCCACCGTGTCACGTTTCAATATATCACTTAAGGTGATTATGAACCGGTTAATTACTACTAATTAACTAACCACACCACGATCCACTCTCGCAGGCATACAATTAAATAGAGTCAACAAAAGTATAAGTTTCAGACGCCTGTTTATGTATAAACTCTCCACCTCCCTCGAGCCTTCACTCAAAATATGTTCCTTTTACGTTCTCAACACGTAAAAAAACCAGTGTTCACTGACAAAATGCCAGTAGTATATAGAAAATTATAGTAACACGCTGATCCCGTGTAAATACAGTCAAATGAGAATGTTCTGTTCAAAAAGCTCTAGTTCATGCAGGGGTCAACACCCCACGTTGTCACTACTCCAAGGTAATCACAGATAAGAAAAGACAACGGTGGTCAACGGGGTGCGTAAGACATGGTGCACTTAGCTTTCTTTCTGTATGCTGGTTAGCCGGTATGCTGGTTAGCCGGGTTGCTGGTTAGCCGGGTTGCTGGTTAGCCGGGTTGCTGGTTAGCCGGTCTGCTGGTTAGCCGGTCTGCTGGTTAGCCGGTTAGCGTAGCTTCCTCAGGTCCCAGCTCCAACGTCTGCAGCTAGCAGTGTCCCGTCAAAGGCAGCCGTGCAGCGGTTACAGGAAACCGAAAGAAACGAACGAAGGCTGCAAACAGAAAGCATCGGTGCACTAAACATGTCTGCTACCCCTCACCCACCACCTTAAAACATGTCATCTTTAAATATCTCATCGAGCACGTGGGCCTGCACAAAACGGACTTTTTACAACAACAAAACAGCCATTTTCCGTCCTTCTCTCCCTATCTGCAAAAACCATATACAGATTAGTATTTTAGCGTCACAGAGAGTAAATTATGCGCTAACCTGGAAAGAACAACAGAGAGTATTTCATTCCACAAACACAGACTCATCAACAGCGTTAAATAATGATTTATTACCTCAAAAGCCTATGATTGTACTCTCATGGAAGCAAAATCCGCTTCCTCCCTGGAACAGCCTCTGTTCGTCAACAGTGACCGAAAACCTCCAGAACCCCTTGTCGAATCCTTATGCGAAAGCCATCGCCGACGAAGGAATGTTGACGACTTGTCCTCAGCAAAATATGTGGCAGTGTGAAGGAAATAACCGGTGGAAGCTCCCCTAGAGTGCCGAATACAATATTCGGTGAAAAACCATCATACTCTAGAAACTGTGTATTAGATCCTTCCCCTTCTGCCGCTGGGTGTCAAGTGTGTCGTCCTCGAGTCTCTGACAGACCACCTAGCCAAATACACGTGACTGACCTTGTCACAAAAACCAGTCCAGCTATACACAATTCTGCCTCCCCAAGCAGAAAAAAGACACGAGAAACTCAATCCCTGAAAATCCCGTGTGCGCTGTCAGCGAAAAACCGTCAGCCCTATGACAGCAGAAACCTCCACTGTAAAACTCGTGCGCAGCAAACCCTCCGTGTTCATTGAGCACTGTCAGCAAACTCTGCTGTAGCCCAATATCACGTACAGGCGCTTTCTATCATAATCGACCAAGAACAGGCACTCCACTGAGTGACACTTTCTTGGTCTCTGTCACCCGATCGTGACACACCTCCCCTCTTCAAGACGAAACCTCGGTTTCGCTCACAGTCATGTTCTCCTCTACAGCCCGAGAGAGAAAGTCAGCTCCAACATTGTTGGCGCCCGGAATGACGCGTACCGTGAATTGGTACGGTTGGAGGATCAACGCCCAGCGCATAAGTCTGGCGTTTGCCAACCTTGCAACCTGAAGATATTGTAAAGGTTGATGGTCTGTTTCCAGACATAAAGGTCGTCCTCAAAAACGAGCAACCCCTCGTTTCACCCCTGATGACTGCAACCTTCTCTGTCTTCTTGTCTTTGTTCTTCTGGTCTTTGTTCTTCTCCCCGTAGGCTGTCCTCTCTATGTAGGCGCGCAGCAGGTTGGCGTGGTACAGGCGTGCTTTCCCGTGCATCATGATCCTGTAGTCGTTCTGGCCCACCCTCGCTGTCACCTCAAAAGGTCCTTGCCACTGCAGTTGTAGCTTGTTGTGTTTGACAGGTAGAAGTAGCAACACCCGTTCTCCAATCTTGAAGCTGCGCGGCCGTGCCTTGCGGTCGAATCCTCGCGCGTAACGCTGTGCTGCTCTTCCCAGGTTCTCTTGAGCCAGTTTGCAGGTCTCTTCAATCCTGTTCCTGAGTTCTACGATGTAGGTCGCTGTCGTCTGCACCTCCTCGTCAGCTTCTTCGTCTGTCCAAGCCTGACGCAGGATAGCCATGGGACCGCGTACCTGTCTGCCGTACAACAACTCAAATGGGGAAAAGCCCAAGCTCTCCTGAGGAACCTCGCGGTATGCAAAAAGCAATGCTGGGATGTACCTGTCCCACGTGCGTGGTTTCTCCTGAGCTAGTTTCCTCAGCATGGTCTTCAAGGTGCCATTGAACCTTTCCACCAGTCCGTTGCACTGAGCATGGTAAGGAGTGGTGAAGTGCTGCTCCAGTGATAGCAGTCGTGCTGCCTCCGCCATCACTCCTCCCGTGAACTGCGTGCCTCTGTCGGTGAGTACCTCTGATGGAATTCCCAGCCGGGACCACATAGTAACCAGAGCCTCAGCTACTCGCGTGGCTTCAATCGATTTCAGAGGGATCGCCTCTGGGTATCGAGTAGCGTAGTCCACCATGGTCAAAATGTATCTGTTTCCGTCCTCAGACGCAGGCAAGATGGGCCCGATGATGTCCACTGCCACCCGACGAAAGGGTTCGTCGATGAGCGGCATCTTCTCTAAGGGGACCTTCCTCACCCTTCCTTTGGCAACCACCTTCTGGCACTTATCGCAGGACGCACAGAAACGTCGGACATCCGTGCAGATGCCTGGCCAGTAAAAGTGGCGCCAGACACGATCCGTGGTCTTCTTGGTACCAAGATGACCTCCCAGAATCGAGTCGTGTGCCGTTGCCATGACACCCTCGCGAAACTCGCGAGGCACGACAACCTGTTTGAATGTACCTTCTTGGTTGCTGAACTCACGGTAGAGCAACTTCTTGTCCCTGAGGAACCTTGACCTCCCATGCTTCCCGCTCAGCTTCACCTTCCCCGACTTCGCGTGCTCCCGAGGAGTCGCTAATGTCGGATCAGATGCCTGAGCCTTCGCGAGAAGCGCGGGGGTCACGTTCCCCAGGGCAGCTCGTGCAGCAGGTAGGGGTTTGAGAGGTTTGTCCTCTCGCTCCGCCTGTGCCCGCGTGAGCACTGAAATGACGTCGGGAGACCGATAAACGGGAACCTCCCTGGTGACGCCGTCCACAAACTGAACCCGGTTTCCAATGAGCAGGTCGCATGGAGGATCGTCCATGACGACGGCCACAATGGTCCCCGTGAACAACGGTGTTACGACCTTGATCACTGCCGTGTTCAAGTCGTAAGCGTGAGATGCCTCGGCCATTCTCACCCTGATGCTGTCTCCTGTGTAGGCCATAGCTGGAACTAGACTCGCCCGAACCACTATCATGTCTGCCCCTGTGTCCCGCAGACCTTCGCCCTTCACTCCGTTAACGTAGACGTTGCAGTGGGGCTGGAAATGTTTCCTGGAGCACGGAACGCAGAGTTGTGGAATGGTGCATGAGCTCGTGACGTCCCTTAACTCCTCGCTGCCAACAAAGTGTACGCCCTTCTGGTCAGCCTGTCTCTTGTGGCAGTCCTTCTTCACGTGGCCCCGCTTGTTGCAGTAATAACACTGGATGTCAGTTCTGGAACTTGATCCTTTGTGTCCCTGATCGTCCTTCCCGTCCTTGGGTCCTGAAGAACCTGAATTTCCCGATTTTCCCGGCCGTGAGCCTGAAGATTTGCCGGAGATCGCCTGGGCGTCCTCGTGTACTCTGATCCAGTCGGCTGCTTCCTGAGTAGTCTTAGGCTGGTGCTCCTGCACGAAGGTCACCATCTCAGGTCGCAGGCTGGACATCAGTTGCTCCATGACAATGAGGTCGGCAAGGTCGTTGACGGTCCAGTCCTTTTCGGCCATCTCCACCCAGCGCCGCAGGTAGAGATTAAGGCGTGCCACAAACTGATGGCTCAGCTCGCCGCTCAGTCTCTTGCTGTTACGCAGACGTCGTCTGTAGGCTTCAGCAGTCAGGTTGAAGCGCTGGAGTAACGCCTTCTTAAGTGCCTGATAGTCTCTCGCCTCGTCGTCATCCAAAGCGTTGTAGAGCTGCAATGCGCGTCCTTTTAAGCAGGTGCTAAGGCGGCTAGCCCACGTGGCCTCTTCCCACTTCTGGTCAGATGCAATGCGCTCAAACCGGCGTAAAAAGTCGTCGAGCTCGTCCTTGTCATCGTCGAACGTCGGCAGTCTCGTACGGTCGGCAACAAACGTCGGCGCGCTAGCCTGAGTAAGCGTACCCTTCTCGGCCTGTAGCCTAGCTAGTTCTAGCTGGTGATCGCGATCCGCCTGTTCCTTCCGGTCTAGTCTGTCACGTTCGGCCTGTCGTTCTCTTTCTTGTCTTGCAAGTTCGTCTTTCTTATCCTGTCGGTCACGTTCGGCCTGTCGTTCCTGTCTCTCAAGCTCGTCTTTCTTATCCTGTCGGTCACGTTCTCTTTCTTGTCTGTCAAGTTCGTCCTTCTTTTCCTGTCTGTCTCGTTCTGCCTGTCGTTCTCTTTCTTGTCTGTCAAGTTCGTCCTTTTTGTCCTGTCGGTCACGTTCTTCTTTTCTTGTCAGTCGCTCAAATTCTTCCTTCCGTTCTACTTCTAAGCGTTTTAGAACGCTTCGGGCTCTAACGCGTGCGTCTCGCTCAGTCGGTTGCTCGCTCCCAGGAGTCTCGAAAGTTATTCTCCTCGTAGGAGATCCCCCTGTAGCCATGGTTAGTTTAGCAAAGCTTTATCGCAAAAGTAAGTCTAACGCAGCTATAGCTAGAACACGCGGTGATGAAAGCGATGGATACAAAAATCCAGTAACCAGAAAATGCAGAAGAAAAATCCAAACGGTGTAGAACAAATCGCGTAGCCTACTTTATGGCTGCTTTTTGCGGTAAAACAAAATGTTTCCCACAGCCGTGACCTACTTTATCGGCTGCTTTTTGCGGTGAAACAGAGTGTCTCCCACAGCCTTGGTTAGGACAGAAGTCCTCGGACCCTTCCCCCCCAAAATTCCAACAAAGTCAAAATATGGAGAAAAATCCAAGTAAAACAAGACGGTAGAAATGTAACCTGTTACAAAATGCGAAACAACAATGTAGAGAAAACTGAGTAAAACGAATAACAAATCCGCTAACCCCGCTCAGCTCTCTGCAACGGAAAACTCTGAACGTGCAACAACAAAGATTCACAAACAAAGGAAAGGGAAATAATCACAGTTAGCGCATACAATAACTCACAAATTACAATTTACATTTCCTGCAAGATGTGAATCGCTTAAGGTGTGGTATATGAACAAAACTACACAAAAAAGGGTAGCACCAAGCAGAAAATAAGTCGAGCACTGACGAGATTATCTGCTCTTAGTTATCCTTAATTAGTGGGTCTTTATCAGTTGGAAATTAACTGAGTAAATCCCGGCTTGGCCCCCATGTGTCACGTTTCAATATATCACTTAAGGTGATTATGAACCGGTTAATTACTACTAATTAACTAACCACACCACGATCCACTCTCGCAGGCATACAATTAAATAGAGTCAACAAAAGTATAAGTTTCAGACGCCTGTTTATGTATAAACTCTCCACCTCCCTCGAGCCTTCACTCAAAATATGTTCCTTTTACGTTCTCAACACGTAAAAAAACCAGTGTTCACTGACAAAATGCCAGTAGTATATAGAAAATTATAGTAACACGCTGATCCCGTGTAAATACAGTCAAATGAGAATGTTCTGTTCAAAAAGCTCTAGTTCATGCAGGGGTCAACACCCCACGTTGTCACTACTCCAAGGTAATCACAGATAAGAAAAGACAACGGCGGTCAACGGGGTGCGTAAGACATGGTGCACTTAGCTTTATTTCTGTATGCTGGTTAGCCGGTATGCTGGTTAGCCGGGTTGCTGGTTAGCCGGGTTGCTGGTTAGCCGGTTCGCTGGTTAGCCGGTCTGCTGGTTAGCCGGTCTGCTGGTTAGCCGGTTAGCGTAGCTTCCTCAGGTCCCAGCTCCAACGTCTGCAGCTAGCAGTGTCCCGTCAAAGGCAGCCGTGCAGCGGTTACAGGAAACCGAAAGAAACGAACGAAGGCTGCAAACAGAAAGCATCGGTGCACTAAACATGTCTGCTACCCCTCACCCACCACCTTAAAACATGTCATCTTTAAATATCTCATCGAGCACGTGGGCCTGCACAAAACGGACTTTTTACAACAACAAAACAGCCATTTTCCGTCCTTCTCTCCCTATCTGCAAAAACCATATACAGATTAGTATTTTAGCGTCACAGAGAGTAAATTATGCGCTAACCTGGAAAGAACAACAGAGAGTATTTCATTCCACAAACACAGACTCATCAACAGCGTTAAATAATGATTTATTACCTCAAAAGCCTATGATTGTACTCTCAATGGAAGCAAAATCCGCTTCCTCCCTGGAACAGCCTCTGTTCGTCAACAGTGACCGAAAACCTCCAGAACCCCTTGTCGAATCCTTATGCGAAAGCCATCGCCGACGAAGGAATGTTGACGACTTGTCCTCAGCAAAATATGTGGCAGTGAGAAGGAAATAACTGGTGGAAGCTCCCCTAGAGTGCCGAATACAATATTCGGTGAAAAACCATCATACTCTAGAAACTGTGTATTAGATCCTTCCCCTTCTGCCGCTGGGTGTCAAGTGTGTCGCTCTTGTGTCTCTCTCAGACAACCTAGCCAATAACACGTGACTGACCTTGTCACAAAAACCAGTCCAGCTATACACAATTCTGCCTCCCCAAGCAGAAAAAAGACACGAGAAACTCAATCCCTGAAAATCCCGTGTGCGCTGTCAGCGAAAAACCGTCAGCCCTATGACAGCAGAAACCTCCACTGTAAAACTCGTGCGCAGCAAACCCTCCGTGTTCATTGAGCACTGTCAGCAAACTCTGCTGTAGCCCAATATCACGTACAGGCGCTTTCTATCATAATCGACCAAGAACAGGCACTCCACTGAGTGACACTTTCTTGGTCTCTGTCACCCGATCGTGACACACCGCCAGCGTCTCTGTAGGATGTCCTCCTCGACGGGCTGCTGTCTGGTTCTCAGCCACAGGTCTTCGTTGCTGATTTTTTCTGGCCAGCGAATCTTGAGGATCTTCCTGAGGCAGGTATTGATGAAGACCTGGATTTTCTTCATGGTGGTGACGGTGGTTCTCCAGGTCTCGGCTCCGTATAGTAGGATCGGCTTCACGATGGTATTGAAAACCCTGATCTTTGTAGTGATACTGGCTTCGCTGGATCCCCAGATCTTCTTCAGCTGATGGAATGCTGCTCTGGCCTTGCCGATGCGGGTTTTGACGTCATTGACCCGAACAAGCACAATAAATTGGCTCGGGTTAATTTTGCCGGCGTGTCTCGTCTAAAAATAGAGATCTCGGCCCCTTCGTCCATAAAGCACAGCACTTTCTTGTACCTTCTTTCTCGCGGCAAGTTTACATAACGATCCAAGGTTTGAAACGATAGTGGAAGGACATAAACATAATTATGAAAATGATAAGAAACAACATTTGCTGTGTGGGCGTTGAATTCTATCTTTACATCCAGATGGCGAGAGTCCACTATAATGGGTTTTTTTACTAATATATACCCAATCCTTAGGTGCTTTTATCATTATACCACCTAACGTCGTAACTGGGGTGCAACAATCTTTTCCGAAACAAATACTGTATTGGAGCTTATAGCGTACCCGTTTCCACTGCTAAGGTGTAAGCGACGTTTGTTTTCCGGTACAGAGTCAGTTTTCTTATTTGGCAATGGTGGCAAAGACCTGCACATCATTTTATTTGGCCGTGTTAACAGACTACAGGCATATGCACAGCGTTTTATTTGGCTGTGTTAACAGACTATAGGCATCTGCATGCAAGGCAATTTTTTGGGCTGTATTAACAGACTACAGGCATCTGCACAGCGTTTTATTTGTCTGTGTTAACAGACTACAGGCATCTGCACAGCGTTTTATTTGGCTGTGTTAACAGACTACAGGGATCTGCACGGCATTTTATTTGTCTGTGTTAACAGACTACGGGCATCAGGACAGCGTTTTATTTGCCTGTATTAACAGACTACAGGCATCTGCACAGCGTTTTATTTGTCTGTGTTAACAGACTACAGGCATCTGCACGGCATTTTATTTGTCTGTGTTAACAGACTACGGGCATCAGCACAGCGTTTTTTTTGTCTGTGTAAACAGACTACAGGCATCTGCACAGCGTTTTATTTGGCTGTGTTAACAGACTATAGGCATCTGCACAGCGTTTAATTTGGCTGTGTGAACAGACTACTTGCATCTGCACAGCGTTTAATTTGGCTGTGTGAACAGACTACAGGCATCTGCATGGAAGGTGTTTTATTTGGTTGTGTTAACAGACAACAGGCATCTGCAGGACGTTCCATGTCGCTGAGTTAACGGACTACATGCACCTGCACAGCGTTGTATTTGCCTGCTGAGCATTTTTTTTGGCTGTGTTGACAGACTGTAGGCATCTGCATGACGTTATATTTGGCCGTGTGAACAGAATTTGACGAATTCTCCGGCCAAAGAGTTTGTCAGTCGAATTGCCTGTGGCGGCTGTAACACAGAGAGTTTTTCATGTCATCTTCCATGGGTCGTCTTAACCATGTGAGTCGACAACTGAAGTTGTTGTTGTTGTTGTTGTTGTTGTTGTTGTTGTTGGTTTAAACAAAATTGTATTCAGAATTTCTTCGCATGAACAGTTCGAAACACACAGCTAGGACACGCACTCAAGCAAATGCTTATATCACGTGACCAGAACAATCCTAAATTACACACATTTTCGTAATGGTGGACATTATAAGATGTTTGGTGGCTTGTTGACAGACCAGCTTTTTTGTTGGTCCAAGGGGACCATATCGTCTTTTGTTTCATCTTTATCGACCACTAGATGATTACCCGCTTCGCCGGGTACCGGCTTCGCCGGGAAGAAGTAGAGCCGAATTCCAGGCTGTGCCTGGGACCCGGCAACGCCGGCTTCGCCGGCGCACGAAGGAAAGGAGATAAACGCGCAAAACACTGGAGACCTTCTAAAAATAGTAACGGGCAGTGACCTTCTAAAAATAGTAACCTAGTAACGGGAATATGGATTGACGCCACACGGAGGAAGGGAGATAATCGCGGCTGAAAATCACTGGAGAAGATAAGGAAGAGTTACTGGTAGTGGATCCCGACAACAACAACAACCAAAACAAAAAAAATCGGTTCAGCGCGCACAGCGCTGCGCGCTGAGAGAACGTGTTGAAATATCTCATCGATGAGGTTGTGTCCGGGGTGTAGCTGAAGACGGTGTCCAAATTTGAAAAAGATCCACCGAGAACTTTGGCCGTGCATCGCGAACAGACAGACAGACAGACAGACAGACAGACAGACACAAGTCGTATATATATATAGAAGGCCGAAGGCCGCGGTTGATAAATATGAGACAAAAGGCGATATGCTCCCCGAGGACCAACAACAAAATGCTGGTCTGACGACAAGCCACCAAACATCGTTTTTGTCATCATTTTGGTTGTGCAACAAAATGCACAATAACCCACAGGGAGACGAATTTTTAGAATCCAACTCCGGGCCACAAAGCATCGTCACAGTAGCTCGAGATAACACGTCAACCTTGTATGTGACGTCAAACGTAGCTTGTTGACGCTTTTCTTCCAGTCTGAAAATGTACAGAGCTGCGATCATACGTGTGAGTTCAGTAAGTGTTGAGCATATTTCTTTTCTTTTAAGTGTTTATGACTTTTCGTTGTGGATTTTGCGATTGCAGAGATAAGTTGCAAATTGACCATGAGTCGCCGCGGTAATTATCAACATTGATTGGGTCTTTGAGAGTGAATGCTTACAATCGTTGTCCTCGGAAACACAAATCCAAAGCCGCGATGGTTCCACACATCAAACAATCATCCTGATTGGCTTTTACTTTGACAATCCACGTTTCACCTGAAAGCTCAAACCCATTCACCACCTCGATTTATTGCATGGGGAACATGAGATTTATTTCCCAGGTGTTTGTGAATGAAAACTCGTGAAAATGATGACAAAACAACAATAAACCAGAAGAACAAATTGAAAGAATGGGGATGGGGAACTAAATAGAAACAAAAGAATCTACAGAATATAAAAAAAGAAAAGGGAGGGGGAGGGGGAGGGGGAGGGGGAAGAAAGTACTAACAACCACAAGGAGAGACTAGGACGATATCGCATAGGAAGAGAGCATCAAGTCTAAGACATGCAACATGTAAATTCAAGTAAATGTAACCATTTTTTTTATGGAAGGCAGTAATTCGTTAACATATAAAATACGAGACAAACGATAATAATCATTACTTATACGCTGCTTATGTAATCAAATGCGATAACACAGAGAGGCAGTGTGGAGGTACACATACGCCTCCCCACACACATTATACACTATCAATGCGTGAACACATCCATCAAATCAGTCGACCAGATTTAACAATAAACGATTGGACAGACTCAAATATCAATATGTTATTACGAACAGAATATTGCTCGTTCGTTGTTGTTGTTGTTGTTGTTGTTGTTGTTGTTGTTGTTGTTGTTGTTGTTGTTGTTGTTGTTGTTGTTGTTGTTGTTGTTGGTGGTGGTGGTTGCTCGCGCGCGCGCGCGTGTTTGTGTTTTTGTGTATGTGTGTGTGTGTGTGTGTGTGTTTGTGTGTGTGTGCGTGTGCGTGCGTGTGTATGTGTGTGTGTGTGTGTGTGTGTGTGTGTGTGTGTGTGTATATGTCTGTCTGTGTATTTGAACACAATGAACAACCGGACTATTCGTGTACACAGAAAATAGAAGAGCTTAGTTTGTTTCCTTTCCCAATTGACATAGTGGTCTCAGTCCATGTTTGAAACTATTTACATTTAGATTATTGGCTGTAAAAGGGAAAAAAAAAGGTTCTAAAAGACGCATACATGTCTCTTCACACTTGTTACAAAACAAATCTTGATTTCCTTTTAAAAATTAAAAATTATTGGCGGGGGGAGGGGTTGGGGTTTAGGGTTGGTGGGTCGAGGTGGGGTCGCAGCAATACTCCCGTTTTCGGGGGTTGCATTCTTTTGCATTTTCGTGTTACTATACGCTACCGAACTCTACCATGGATTACAGGATAACTTGGTCTTGCTCTTTAGCGTGTACACACGAAGGGGGATGAGACACTAGCAGGTTTGCACATACGTTGTCCTGGGAGATTGGAAAATGTTGCGCCCTTAAACCCATCAGGCGCAACCGGGATTCCAACACTCAACCTTTTACATGGGAGGCTGACGTGTTATCCACTAGGCTATTGCACCATGCAGTCAGTCAAGGTAACGATACATTCCCTCTAGAGTAAACCATTCTGAGTAAACTGGTGTAAACCATCTTGAGTAAACCAATGTAAACCATTTTGTGTAAACCAGTGTAAACTATCTTGTGTAAATCGTCTTGTGTAAACCAGTGTAAACTATCTTGTGTAAACCAGTGTAAACAATCTTGTGTAAACCATCTTGTGTAAACCAGTGTAAACTAACTTGTGTAAACCCGTGTTAACCATTTTGTGTAAACCAGTGTTAACCATTTTGTGTAAACCAGTGTAAACCATCTTGTGAAAACCTGTGTAAACCATCTTGTGTAAACCATCTTGTGTAAACCAGTGTTAACCATCTTGTGTAAACCAATGCAAACCATTTTGTGTAAACCTGTGTAAACCATCTTGTGTAAACCACACCAACTCACCATAGACCCGCCCTGTCTTTTACACGGGATAAGAGAATTGTTCTACATTGACATACAAACAAAATTCAAGCCTGGTTGCTCTCTGTGAATGTTTAGCTGAATTAATTTTGTACCTGACGCGCACACTTGATTCAGGTGAAAAACAACCAACAGAAGAAAAAATAAATCGCTCGGTTAAAGCGTTGCAACTGAGCACACGTTAAAATTAAAACTCACAACTAAATACATTTTTTTTTTGGGGGGGGGGGGGGGGGCAGGTTTTCGAATGACATCCCAAAACCAGTCTGCTTTTTAAGTAAACCTTTTGAAGCGAGAACATGTAATGACTGTATGAATAAGGCGTAAATTGTTAGACCTCAGCGGCGGGTGGCACGTACCACACCCTGTATTCTGTAACTTTAATTTCAAACCTTTGCACTGTAACTTGAAGCAGTCTTTTCATCTGCGGTCATGCGCGACTAGCTCCTCCTAAACTAACTAAAACTTTCTTTTGCAAAGAGGTTGCCAGGATTTTTGTGACAGGAGTTAGGGAGGAGGCTTTTGCTTGTGGACATTCAACATACTGCCCCTAAACAATCAATCAATCAATCAATATCAATATGAGGCTTATATCGCGCATATTCCGTGGGTACAGTTCTAAGCGCAGGGATTTATTTATTTTATTTTATTTTTATTTTATGCAATTTATATCGCGCACATATTCAAGGCGCAGGGATTTATTTATGCCGTGTGAGATGGAATTTGTTTTTACACAATACATCACGCATTCACATCGGCCAGCAGATCGCAGCCATTTCGGCGCATATCCTACTTTTCACGGCCTATTACTCCAAGTCACACGGGTATTTTGGTGGACATTTTTATCTATGCCTACACACAATGTCATTCCCTTCCCCATAACATTCGCCACATGGTGTCAACCCCAGCCTTTGAAACCGCTTTAAAAACCCATTTGCAAACACTGTATAGATCTGGATTCATAAAAAAACTCTCTACTTGTCCCGTTTGAAAAGAGGGCTGTACATGATGTGTGGTGTGTCACGGTGGCACAGTGTGTGTGTGTGTGTGTGTGTGTGTGTGTGTGTGTGTGTGTGTTTGTATGCGTGTGTCTGGGTGTGTGTGTATGCGTGTGTGTGTGTGTGCGTGTGTGTGTGTGTGTGCGTGTGTGTGTGTGTGTGTGTGTGTTTACTGCTGTGGTTCACGCAATAAAAATTGTCATTATTATTATTATTATTTTAATTATTATTAGAGAGAGAAGGAGAGAGAGAGAGAGAGAGAGAGAGAGAGAGAGAGAGAGAGAGAGAGAGAGAGAGAGAGAGAGAGAGAGAGAGAGAGAGAGAGAGAGAGAGACTGACACTGATGTTATTGTGTAGGCCAACGACACATTCACACAAATGATTGGAAAAGTGTAAACGAACAGGCAAACACACACACACACACACACACACACATACACACACACACACACACACACACTCACAAACACACGCACACACACACACACACACACACACACACACACACACACACTAATACACACACATACACACACACACGCACACACACACACACACACACACACACCTGTGTGTGTGTGTGTGTGTGTGTATGTGTGTGCGTGTGTATGGTCTTGTACATGGGACCCCATATTATGGCAAAATAGTCAACCATGACTATGGCCATGTACTGGGAAATGCAGACCAGAGACACAAAATCTCCAAAAAAATATCAAGGCCTTAAAAAGGAGGTAGTCTTAAATTGGAGGGTCTTAAAAGGGTGGTTCCACTGTATAGGTATCAGTGTTTTTAGTTTCCGTGTGCAAAGTAGAAGTGTGCTGCTTGGTTCACAATTCCTGTCTGTCAGCCGAAAACGTTCTCTTTTTCAGGCATGAACATCATCACCATGCGTGTGAACATTAAAACCCTGGCGCTGATGTCTGCAGCGTTCGCCCTGGCACTCCTATTGTCCTCTGTGTACCAGACCTTTTTCCTCACCCCCCTGCACCACAATATGGGGATATCTGTTGAAGATTCACCCTCCCAAAAGACAAGTGACATGGGCAGAGCGTCATCGTTTGAAACTCTGGATCGTCATGGAAGCGACGCTATTGTCGCAGGTAAGGTTTTTGAGATTTTTTTGTTTGTGGTACAGTGGTCGGGTGAGGCATATTGGGTCTTTGTTGACAGATCAAGAAAAAGAGGTGGGGGTAAGGAAGATGAGGCGGGGGGGGGGGGGGTGATAGAGAGAGAGAGGGGGGAGAGATATAAAGAGAGAGAGGGAGAGTGAGAGAGAAAGGGGGGGGGAGAGAGAGAGCGAGATAGAGAGAGCTAGAGAGAGAGTGAGAGAGAGAAAGGGGGGGGGGGAGAGAGCGAGATAGAGAGAGAGAGAAAGAGAGAGAGAGAGAGAGACATACGGACAGACATACAGACAGACAGACAGATAGGCAGACAGAAAGACGAACAGACAGACAGACAGACAGACAAATACACGGATACACGGACAGACACACAGACAGACAAACAAAACCCAATACACAGGGAGAGAGAGTTCACCCAACTCGTAAACTAAATACTCCCATCTGGTCTCTTCCAACAGTCGACGAAAGCGAGGCTCGTCGTCTCCAGAAAAAAGTGCGCGTGCTGGTGTGGGTGATGACGTCACCAAAATCCTTGGACCGCGCACGCGTAGTGAAGAGCACGTGGGGAACACGAGCGGACAAAGACCTTCTCGTCTTCATGAGCTCGGAGAAGGACCCTTCGCTGCCCACAGTGGCTCTCGCAGTGAAGGAAGGAAGGGATCATCTGACCGCTAAAACCATGCAGGCTTTCGACTACATCTACAAGCACTATTTCCAGAAAGCGGATTTCTTT
>NC_090255.1:33234743-33239743 GCF_037325665.1 Littorina saxatilis
GGTGAAACTGTGCAAGAAAGCGAGACACTATATCTAGATCTGTCTGTCTGCATGTAGCCTACTTACAGGGACACGACTGCCAACTAGTCTCGGCCCGCTCAAAAAAACAATGACCGAGACTTTCAGTAATTCCTTCGCGTGACGTCAAACCCTCTTACGTCATAATGTGACGTCAATGTAATGTGACGTCTTCAAATGTTAGAGTTTCTACCACATACATACATACGCACAGACAGACAAAAGTTAGCATCGCATAGGCTACACTTACGTGAGCCAATAATATATGGAACGATCATTTGACCCTTTTCGCGTTCCATAATAATATACCTGTGCTCTACGCGATTCGTCCCAATATCCTTTCCCCTTGCTGTTATTCTCAGCACACACAAAACGAAACATGCAAACAAAAACCGCCATTAACCGAGGTACTTTGAATTAAATTCTTTCAACACAGGTTGAATTCTCTATCAATAGATCTTTCAAATGTATCGAATACGCAGAAGACTGAACAGTTCAATCCTTTGGACAGCTTTGGGTGTTGCCAGTTACTCGGCTTCGTCACAAAGAACTCTGAAGTCTTGTCGAGAGCATTGGGTTGAAAGCACAGCCACAGGCGCCGCACAATAAAAGTGCCCGAGGAAATTGCTCCGAATATCATACAGAGAGACCTGTGATGGTAATAATGATGTTTTACGCCCTCACGGTGAAACCATTAGGGGCATGTTCCCGGGTGTTACCCCGACTTTAGATCAGACCCACACTGGAAATAATTTTGTAGATTGACACTGGTATCAGTTATGTTGCAAAACGGGCGCAGTGGCGTGGTGGTAAGACGTCGGCCTCCTAATCGGAAGGTCGTGAGTTCGAATCCCGGTCGCTGCCGCCTGGTGGGTTAAGAGTGGAGATTTTTCCGATCTCCCAGTTCAACTTATGTGTGACTTAACCCCCTTCGTGTGTACACGCAAGCACAAGCACAAGACCAAGTGCGCACGGAAAAGATCCTGTAATCCATGTCAGAGTTCGGTGGGCTATGGAAACACGAAAATACCCAGCATGCATACCCAACGAAAGCAGAGTGAAGCTGACTATGCTCTCAGAGTATAGTGTGGGGAACCCAAATGGGCAAACGAGCTCACACGTAACCAGAAAAATTCTGGAACGCTGGAGAAGTAGAAGACACACTGGTGAATGCGTGTTTATGTGTATTCATCCACCTGCACTTATGGCAGCAAAGAACAAGTCGCGTAAGGCGAAAATACAACATTTAGTCAAGCTCAGTCGAACTCACAGAATGAAACTGAACGCATTGTATTTTTTCCGCAAGACCGTACACTCGTAGCATCGTCTGTCCACCGCTCGTGGCAAAGGCAGTGAAATTAACAATCCAGAAAAGCGCGGTAGCGGTTGCGCTGAGGAGGATAGCACGCTTTTCTATATCTCTATTCTTTTTAACTCTCTGAACGTGTTTTTAATCCAAACATATCATATCTATATGTTTTTGGAATCAGAAAATGATGAAGAATACGATAAACGTAATTTTGGATCGTTTTATAAAAATATAATTTTAATTACAATTTTCAGATTTTTAATGACCAAAGTCATTAATTAATTTTTAAGCCTCCAAGCTGAAATGCAATACCAAAGTCCGGCCTTCGTCGAAAATTGCTTGGCCAAAATTTCAATCAATTTGATTGAAAAATGAGGGTGTGACAGTGCCGCCTCAACTTTTACAAAATGCCGGATATGACGTCATCAGACATTTATCGAAAAAATGAGAAAAAAACCATCTGGGGATATCATACCCAGGAACTCTCATGTAACATTTCATAAAGATCGGTCCAGTAGTTTACTCTGAATCGCTCTACACACACACACACACACAGACACAGACACACACAGACAAACAGACACACACACAGACACACAAACGCACACACATACATAGGCACACACACACACCCCCCCACACACACATACACACACACATACATGGGTGCGTCTCAGAAACTGATCCTTTTGTGTGTGCCATAATCAAATTAGCCCACAATTGAAACATACTGAATTTTAAATCATGATATTGGTATTTTTGAGAAGTAAAATGAATAAAGAAATAGTACAAACAAAATTGAGTATTTTGCATGATTATTATGAAGATTGTTTTGCGAAAGAAATGATTGGATGCGTGAAAAATGGAGGTCTGATCTGTGACATGAACCATCAACTAGTTTTGCACCTCACTACAAGAATCGTTTAGAATGTCCAAGGACTGCTATTCTTGTTATGTGTGTTTGGTTTAAGTGTACTTGACAGTTGAAATGTTATTTTGTCCACAGAATTGTTTTTTTAAACGAAATTAATCGCTTGAAAGTTTGCCATCACTGTCGTAACATAGGTTTCCGCACGCGTGCAACAGCAACAAGTCCTAAATTTGAACTTTAGAATTTGCATATTCATCTTCAACACGATCTAGACATGAAAGGGCATAGAACATCGCTAAGCTAAATGTTATTTAAGTATTATTTTCTCAAAATTGCATCTGCAAACTAAGTTGAAAGTTGCGCAATATGACATGCTTCTTCAAAATTCAGTTACGATGGTGAACGGTTTTGCAAATAATGTTCAGAGTTTTGAAGAAAGATTAGAACTATTTTGCGCGTAGTGACTTAGAGGTGCGGGTGACTACGCATGCGCAGTTACAGAGAGAAATAGTTCAGCTTCCAGCAGCGAAGAAAGATTTCGAGAATGTTTCCGAAGTCTGTGATTTTGTTACGACAGTGATCAACACCCCAGGTTCTTGAGAAAAGGTGAGTTTTTGCTGCTATGATATTCTATGAAGTGAAAAATTAGGCTAAACATTTGTTAATAATAGTTTTTCTTTCGATTTCACCTAGTCAAAACTTGACTAAATGTTTTAACATAGAGGGGGAATCGAAACGAGGGTCGTGGTGTATGTGTGTGTGTGTGTGTGTCTGTCTGTCTGTGCGTGTGTGTGTGTAGAGCGATTCAGACTAAACTACTGGGCCGATCTTTATGAAATTTGACATGAGAGTTCCTGGGTATGATATCCCCGGATGTTTTTTCATTTTTTCGATAAATACTTTTGATGACGTCATATCCGGCTTTTTGTAAAAGTTGAGGCGGCACTGTCACACCCTCATTTTTCAATTAAATTGATTGAAATTTTTGTAAAGCAATCTTCGACGAAGGCCGGACTTCGGTATTGCATTTCAGCTTGGTGGCTTAAAAATTAATTAATGACTTTGGCCATTAAAAATCTGAAAATTGTAATACATTTTTTTTTATATAAAACGATCCACATTTACGTTCATCTTATTTTACATCATTTCCTGATTCCAAAAACATATAAATATGTTATATTTGGATTAAAAACAAGCTCTGAAAATTAAAAATGTAAAAAATTATGATCAAAATTAAATTTCCGAAATCCATTTAAAGGAACGGTAAGTGTCAATGTTTTCTTTAATTGTAAAAGTTGTATGTTCAATGGAATGGTAAGTCTGAACAAAATAATTACTTTATTTTGTTTTTAGCCAGTGAATGTGGATGCATCAAAATCTTGATAGACATTAAACAAATTCATGTTAGTGAAACTAGTACACATATTGCATCAATCTTTGGTTGAAATCGCTGGTACTTGCATGTTTCAGGTGCAAGAGATTCGACCTGATGAACTGGTGGTACCGTTCCTTCGAAGGAAACCGGAGGGGAACTACTATTGCTTTCCAGGGATCGATGATATTTCCTTAGTCCCTGCATCTGATGCAACCATGATTCGTGACCCCACCTTCAATGCCAGGGGGCATTATTTCTTTTAAAATAAATTAATTAACTGCAAGTGGCAACTGTTCTATATGTAACCAATGCCTTTGGTTTATTGTCTTAACAATTGAATGAACCACTTTTGAACATTTGCATTCTTCATGTCAAACCTTATAATACATGTCTGGTTGTTCGTTTCCGAGTTACGTCGGTGATGAACTTTTCATTAATGTTTCTCTTTTTTGGGGCAAAGTTTTCTTGATTTTGTCCAGCTTTTTTTCTTTCTGTTCCTGTTTTAGTGTTTGGCATTTTACCTAAGAAGAATCTGGTTGCAAAATCAGCTTCATTTAGTAAAGTTTGTGGGAAAAAGCATAACCGTTTCTTTGTTACAAAAGTGATGTTTCCATGTTACATCGGTGACCATTTTGCATTCTTTTGGGATAACTTTCTAACATTTTGTCTTAGAGCAACAAATCTTTGTATATATGCTATTGTGAAGGTTAAATGTCAATAAGACTGAATGAATGCCATGTATCAACATGTTCTGATCAGGATATCATTAATTAATTTTCATTTTTGTATTGAAATTTTGACGAATGCATGGAACATTGAAAAAAACATTATTTTGTTGTTTGCATGTAGTCATTTCATATTGAACTCTATAATGGCTTGTGATTCAACAATAATAACTGAATAAAAGTCGTTTTCAGCCTTATAAATGCAGTTTTTTTGTCTTTTATTTTTTCCATGTTACACGGGTGATTTTGCACACATGGTCCAAATAATGCTCAACATATGGCAAACTAAAGGCAATGTTATATTTTTTCTTGTTTAAACTGAAAAGGTACACCCTGAGAAGTGTGTAAATAGTATTATCAAAGTTTTCTGGGAAGATTTTACTTTTGGTGATAATGTCACAAACAGAGGACGAGATTCTGAGACGCACCCATATACACCACACCCTCGTCTCGATTCCCCCTCTATGTTAAAACATTTAGTCAAAACTTGCCACCATTCCCCCTCCTCCACTTTCACTTGGTCTCATGACTGCATCATGTTTTTCTAAAGAAAATTAAGGCGGTCTGCGTGTTCTGCCTTCAGTGTCGCACAACGATGTGTCAAAATGTCCCTAGCAGTGAAGATGTGCAAATATGAGAATGCGCAGACTTCGTTGTCATAATTGAATTCGGGTGTTTTCGCTGATCGCTACGAAAATGCAC
>NC_090255.1:33244743-33259743 GCF_037325665.1 Littorina saxatilis
GCGTCAAGAAATCCTTGGCATAGAATTGTTCAGGAGAAAAACGTCACTAAAGCATCTTCTGACCCAACTAAGGCACACACAAAAAAAAGGTGTGGTTACGGTAACATAGCCCCCCAAAAAATAGGGTAGGTAGGTAGGCAATCACTTTTTTTTTTTTTAACTTTTTTTTCTAATGTGTACAAATTAAACCTACTTGACAGGGAAATAAGTGTGCGACACGGGCGCTTTCGCTTTCATTGCGTTTTTTGCACTCGTTTTTTTTTGTTTTTTTTTGACAAATGTAATAAAAAGTTATAGGATCGGCCCCTAAAATAGGGTAGGTCGGGTTACCGTAACCACACCTATTTTTTTTTTAGGCCTAAAGCATCTTCTAACCCAACTAAGGAAAGCCTTTAAAAAAAAAAAGCTAGTTGTTTTTGTTGAACCATTTCAACGCACCGTTTGGTTTTGTAACCCAATCAAACCACACTGGTCGAAATAGACGATCTTTGGACATAACTCTGTCGGGTTTATCTGGGTTGTGGAATAGTGAATACTCTTGCTTTTTACCGAGGCAAACGTTCCCACGTGACCAGTCACAGGCGACGTTGACAAGGAGCACGTGTGGACAGTTTGCCTCAACAAAAGCAGGCCTATTCACTCTTTTACAACCCATGCATCTATTGAAAGTTGAATGTTGCTGCTTCTGTTGCTGTATTATTGTCTTTAGTTGTTGCTATTGTTGTTGTTGTTACATTTCGTCAATTTGTACTAAATTTGTTAACACAGACCGGGAATTGAAACGAGGGGTGTTGCTTGAGTATGACTTTCTTTCACATGTTTTTGACGTTTGATAAATATAAGGTCGGGAGAACCCCAATGTTTCTCCCCAAATGACTTCTTTTATTTAATTAATGTTTTCAGGCCGATGACGACACTTACGTCATAATGGAGAATTTACGTTACTTCCTGTCATTCTTCGACACCAAGGAACCTTTCTTCACCGGCCGCCACTTTAAACCCGAGGTTAAACAGGTACGCAAAGGTGGTGGGGATTGTGGGAAATTTAAAAATGTTTTAATATGAATTTAATTTATTTATCTTTTTGTGAAGGGGTGCGAGGGCTCAAATAAGGGCTTGTATTATATTGCGGGGATATAGAGAATACTACATGGCTTGCTGTCTCGTACCAGATTTACACGAGTTGTTGTTTTAAATATTGAACTGCGAGCGAAAGCGCGCTGTTCACTATTTGAAAAAGCAACGAGTGTAAATCTGGTACGACACAGCAAGCTATGTAGTATTCTGTTTATCCTACATAATGTACTTACGTGTATTTTACTGAAAGTGTCCTGCAGTCGAGGCAGTTAATTGAAGACGCTTGTTTTGGAACCTCGATCTCTTCTGAAGCCTCGTGCAATCTATTACGTCAAAGTAAAGAAACGTCACTCTGAAAGTGTGGCGTGACGTGTTAGTTCTAAAAATTCATCGAGAGTAATTAGCGAGCGCAATTTTTTTCTTCTATAATGACGTTTGTCTCGGTGACTTTGGCATCATAAGCAGTGGAAAAACAGGTCCCAGCCAGACTTGCTTGACATGACCTCATTTACATGATATACACACGTGTGATTTGAACGATTATTATCTCAAGAGTGTCTCTCTCACGTATGTAGGATAAAACAGTATTTTACATATTTGCATGGTGATCGTTGTGCTCTCTGCGACGAAAGCGGGATGTTCTTCGTGCCACAAAAGCTCCGAACATGTTCAAGTGTGTGTGTGTGTGTGTGTGTGTGTGTGTGTGTGTGTGTGTGTGTGTGTGTGTGTGTGTGTGTACCCCCGTTTCCACAGGTTTGGTTGCCTAAATCACCATAAGGCAACCATCCACACGTGGATGGCAACCTAAACTCTGGATGGCAACCTAATTGTGTGGATGGTCGCTTCATTTAACACCGTTAAATTGACTTTTTTGACGGAAAGAATGTCATAACAATGTTCAAAATGACATTCTTTCCGTCCTCTATAGGCGACGAAATAGGTCAAATTTTGTGCATTTTTTAGTGCAAAATTCTTCGATGCCGGAGCGAGTACTGCACCCAGTGCTGTTGTAGTGCAAGTGCACTAGAAAGGCACTACACCCAGTGCCGCCTCTTAGGTAACCATCCACACTTTAGGTATGTGTGTGTGTGTGTGTGTGTGTGTGTGTGTTTTAATACAAGCGCTAAAACACACACACACACACACACACACACACACACACACACGTGCTGACAAGCCTGGCCATGAGAACTTCTCCGTAATACTATATTATGTTCTTTTCTATGCTTAGTAGCCGTTGCTTATTCTTCGTGTTATTCTTAACTTTATTTGTCGTCCATTATACACCAGGGTTTGAACTGCGGAGGGACAGGTTATGTGCTAAGCAAGTATCTGGCCGCACGAACGTCTCTCTAGCGTATTCTACTCAAGTCTTCGGAGCCATTGTGTATTCTTAGTGATAATCTTAACTTTTTACATTTAGTCAAGTTTTGAACAAATGTTTTAACATAGAGGGGGAATCGAGACGAGGGTCGTGGTGTATGTGTGTGTGTGAGTGTGTGTGTGTGTGTGTGTGTGTGTGTGTGTGTGTGTGTGTGTGTGTGTGTGTGTGTAGAGCGATTCAGACTAAACTACTGGACCGATCTTTATGAAATTTGACATGAGTGTTCCTGGGAATAATATCCCCGGACGTTTGTTTTTATTTTTTCGATAAATACCTTTCATGACGTCATATCCGGCTTTTTGTAAAAGTTGAAGCGGCACTGTCATACCCTAATTTTTCAATCAAATTGATTGAAATTTTGGCCAAGCAATCTTCGACAAAGACCGGACTTTGGTATTGCATTTCAGCTTGGTGGCTTAAAATAAAATTAATGAATTTGATCATTAAAAATCGGAAACTTGTCATTAACTTTTTTTTTTAAACGATCCAAAAACAATTTCATCTTATTCTTCGTCATTTTCTGATTCCAAAAACATATGCATATGTTATATTTGTATTACAAACAAGCTCTGAAAATTAAAAATATGAAATTATGATCAAAATTAATTGTCCGAAATCGATTTAGAAACAATTTCATCTTATTCTTTGTCGGTCCAAAAACATATAGATATGATATGTTTCGATTAAAAACAAACTCAGTACGCTAAAAAGAATAGAGACACAGAAAAGCGTGTTATCCTGCTCAGCGCGACCACTACCGCACAATTCTGGCTTGTCGATTTCACTGCCTTTGCCACGAGCGGTGGACTGACGAAACTACGAGTATGCGGTCTTGGTGAAAAAATGCAGTGCGTTCAGTTTCATTCTGTGAGTTCGACAGCTTGACTAAATGTTGTTATTTCGCCTTACACGTTTTGTTGGTGTCTTCCATCTGGGTTTTAACAGCGGAGGGGCAGGTAACTGGCTGAGCAAAGAAGTGCTGGCACGCCTGGCGGCGCGAATTTCTCTATTCTTCTTAAGTTTTCGGCGTCATTGTGTATTGTTCGTGATGATCTTAACTTTCTTGTCGTCCATCAGGGTTTTAACAGCGGAGGGGCAGGTTACTGGCTGAGCAAAGAAGTGCTGGCAATCCTGGCGGCGCGAATTTCTCTATTCTTCTTAAGTCTTCGGCGTCATTGTGTATTCTTAGTGATAATCTTAACTTTTTTGTGTCTTCCATCAGGGTTTAACAGCGGAGGGGCAGGTTACTGGCTGAGCAAATAAATGCTGGCACGCCTGGCGGCGCGAATTTCTCTATTCTTCTTAAGTTTTCGGCGTCATTGTGTATTGTTCGTGATGATCTTAACTTTCTTGTCGTCCATCAGGGTTTTAACAGCGGAGGGGCAGGCTACGTCCTCAGCAAAGAAGCCCTTGCACGTTTGGCCGCGCGGCCCAAAGACCCCCCGCTGTGCAAGGAAGACGGAAAGGGAGAGGACGTTGAGATCGCCCGTTGTCTGGAGAAGCTGGAGGTTCGAATCCTCAACTCCACAGACTCCAGAGGCAGGAGTCGCTTCCACACGCACGAGCCAGTGAAACACGTGATCAAAGGGGTTAGCTGGATGCACAATTACGATGCCAATGTCGTACGAGTGGTGAGTTGAGATCTATAGCCTGTTCTTGATAAAGCCCGAAGTCGACTTCGCGAAGACCCCGCGAAGTCTGTTAACCGAAAACTCAGTGCTGAAGCTTCGTGCGGCCAGCTTCGAGAAGTCTGTTCACCGAAAACTCAGTGCTGAAGCTTCGTGCGGCCAGCTTCGAGAAGTCTGTTCACCGAAAACTCAGTGCTGAAGCTTCGTGCGGCCAGCTTCGAGAAGTCTGTTAACCGAAAACTCAGTGCTGAAGCTTCGTGCGGCCAGCTTCGAGAAGTCTGTTAACCGAAAACTCAGTGCTGAAGCTTCGTGCGGCCAGCTTCGAGAAGTACACTTCGCGTAGTCGACTCCGCCGTATTAAGGACAGGCTTTAAACTACAGTTTGTTTGTTACACCCCCGGTATAGGGGTGTGTATAGGTTTCACTCGATGTGTTTGTTTGTTTGTGTGTTTGTTTGTTTGTGTGTTTGTTTGTGTTCGCAAGTAGATCTCAAGAATGAACGGACCGATCGTCACCAAACTTGGTGAACAGGTTCTAGACATTCCTGAGACGGTCCTTACAAAAATTAGGACCAGTCAAACACACGGTTAGGGAGTTATTGGTGGATTTTGGTTTTTTGGGGGGATCAACTACGGCATAACTCTTCCTTATCTTCTCCATGTTTTCAGCGTTTACCTCCCTTCCTTCGTATGGTGCACTACAGTAGGAGGGGGCATCTTCGGATATTCCCGGCGTTCTGTTACTATTTTTAGAAGGTCACCGCAGTGTCCAGAACGTCAATTGGACCCGTAAATTATCCTCACTGTAAAAGTGCAAAGGTCGAATCAATTTATAGCCACGCGAAAAATACACTGTCATCTATCTCTCTATATATACGGCTTCTCTGTGTTTGTGTGTGTGTGTGTGTGTGTGTGTGTGTGTGTGTGAGTCTCTCTCTATGTGGGCAACACCTGTGAATTGTTCAGTTCTGTTTGTGATGTGGTCTGGCGGCTTTTGTGTATTTGTATGCACTGGCCTTTCTTTGAGAAGCCACAACAGTTCAAAAGGGCTTAGAGATAAACTCTAAATTGCTCAATCCTGAGCAGTGAGAATGGTTATTTCCCTTTGACCAACGGGGGTGTTTTTCCTATTGGAGGAATTTCTTGTTTTGTTTGCTTAACGCCCAGCCGACCACGTAGGGCCATATCAGGGCGGTGCTGCTTTGACATATAACGTGCGCCACACACAAGACAGAAGTCGCAGCACAGGCTTCATGTCTCACCCAGTCACATTATTCTGACACCGGACCAACCAGTCCTAGCACTAACCCCATAATGCCAGACGCCAGGCGGAGCAGCCACTAGATTGCCAATTTTAAAGTCTTAGGTATGACCCGGCCGGGGTTCGAACCCACGACCTCCCGATCACGGGGCGGACGCCTTACCACTAGGCCAACCGTGCCGGTTTTAAACTACAGTCGAACCTGCGCTTTCGGCCACCTCTTAATAGCGACCACCCGGTCGTTACGGACACTCCCAAAGGGTCCCTTCTTACGAGCATTTCTTTATATACTGTTCAAAAAAAGAAACGCATAGCTTGTAATATTTGGTTAATTTAGTTATATGGCTACAAGGATATCCACCAAACTGCAGAAAATGTTTATCTGGTCGTCGACCTTTCGTCCATTGCCACAAGTGAGCTCTGCACGTGACGCATGCGTTATCAGTGGCTACAATGTCAAAATTGCTCATTTGGCATGACCACTCGTCATGCTTCAGTGTAATCTCGTGAAACTCGGGGAATATTGAGCTCTCACCATGTCTTCCAAAACCCATAAAAGCGGATTGTTCGCCACAAAGAAATCAGACGACAATTCAGCGACGAAAGATGGCCCGATTGAGCAGAGAAGACCGCCAAATTGCATTGGGTCGTTTACAAGCAGGCCAAAGTCAAAGTGCAATCGCCAGGCACTTCCACGTGTCCCAGAGCACCATCAGTAGACTGTGGGTCAGGTTTCAAGCCACTGGCTCCGTTGCTGACTTGCCACGAGCGGGAAGACCAAGGGCGACAACTGCTGCTCACGACCGCTTCATACGGCTCCGCCACCTCCGGAATTGTTTCCTGTCGGCCTCATCTTCTGTCCAGGCTCTCCCCGGGCCACACCGATTATCGGACCAGACCGTGCGGAACCGCCTGCATGAAGCTGGTTTGAGAGCTCGCAGACCTCACAGAGGAGCTGTCCTCACCCGCCGCCATCGCCAGAACCGAGTGCAGTGGGGCAACCAGCACCTTCGCTGGACCGTCCGGAATCACTGGAGACACGTGTGGTTCAGCGACGAGTCCTACTTCCTGCTCCAGCGACATGATGGTCGGAGGAGGGTCTACCGGAGAGTAAACGAACGTTACGCGCCCAACTGTGTGGATGAGGCACCCGTTCATGGTGGTGGAGGCGTCATGGTGTGGGGGGCGATCAATACCGCTGGAAGGAGCAGCCTGGTGCACGTCCAAGGGCGCATAACTGCCCAGCGATACGTGGAGGAAATTCTGCGCCCACACGCCCTTCCTCTTCTGGCTGACCAGGATGCCATATTCCAGCAGGACAACGCTCGCCCGCACACAGCACGACTCACCACCCAGTTCCTCACCGACCACCATGTCCAGGTGCTTCCCTGGCCATCCATGTCGCCAGACATGAACCCGATAGAACACCTCTGGGATGAATTGGACAGACGTGTGCGCAGGCGAGAAGAAGCGCCGGCAAATCACCGCGATCTATTGCAGGCACTTCAGGAGGAGTGGGACACCATCCCACAGCAAGATATCCGGCATCTGATCCAGTCCATGCCCAGAAGGTGCCGGGCAGTTGTTGCTGCTCAAGGCAGTCACACCCCCTACTGACTTGACAGCCTCGGCACCCAATCGCATTGATTGACTGATTGATTTGAAGATGCAAATGAACTGTGTGTGCATTCAACTGTGTCCATACCAAATTTCAAACAAATAATCTAAATATTGGATTTTCTGTTAATTTTTTCGAAAAATAAAACAAATTTGGCAAGTAGCAACTATGCGTTTCTTTTTTTGAACAGTATATGATTCACCTTTCCTTAGCAAGCACCTGTCTACCACGACCAGTTTTGATCGGTCCCTTAATGGGGGTGGTTGCTAAAGACAGGTTCGACTGTACCACTGAGTATATTTAAAGACTGATATTTTCCTTGTCGAGTAAGCCTTTTTTATTTATTTGTTTATATATGCTATTCATGTGCATGGATCGATGTAGTTTTGCGTTAGTAGTTGCCGATTACAACGACAAAAGCCCAGGATCAGATGGGTACACTGCGGAATTCTTTAAGTTTTTCTATTCTGACTTAGGAAAGTTTATGTTACGGTCTATAAATTGTGGATTTGAGAAAGGAGAAATGTCAGTGACTCAGAGACAGGGCGTTATAGTATGTATTCCAAAGGAAGGAAAAAATAAAACACTTTTGAAAAATTGGAGACCAATTACTCTGTTAAATACGGTCTATAAGATTGCATCAACGTGCATTGCAGAACGGTTTAAACGTGTTTTGCCAAACTTGATTCATGATGATCAAAAAGGCTTCTTGAAAGGAAGATATATTGGTGAAAACGTCAGATTAATATATGATACCCTGTTCTACTCAAATAAACATAATATACCTGGCCTACTTTTGATGGTCGACTTTGAAAAGGCTTTCGACAGTGTTGCCTGGTCATTTATTGAAAAATCTTTGAGCAAATTTAACTTTGGAAATGACATGAAACGATGGATTTTTACTTTTTATTGCAACATTAAGTCCTGTGTTTCAGTCAATGGTCGGTATTCAGCATGGTTTAATGTAGGTCGAGGCACCCGGCAAGGGGATCCGCTGTCACCTTATTTATTTTTGATTTGTGCTGAAATATTGTCTCTTATGGTACGCCAGAACAAAAAGATTGGTGGTATGAATATTCTTGGTGAAAATATTTTATTGTCACAATTCGCCGATGATACCAGTCTGTTTCTTGATGGTACAGAGCAATCTTTTTGCGAAAGTATAAAAGTGTTACAACATTTTGCATCACTGTCAGGTCTGAGAATGAACTATGATAAAACAATTGTAGTTTGGTTATGTTACGAAGCGGTTTACTCGTATCTGGGGTAATGTGTATTGTTGTAAATAGAATAGACTATAGCGATGGTCAGACATTGGAAAGGGCTATAGGCTGCATACCGTCGCGTTGACCGCAGTTGAACCTTTGTGTAACTGACAAGGTTTTTCACGTGCAAGTAATGCAGGCGACAGCTCACTGGCAATGTCATAGCAAGAACGACTTTGTAAAATCAGTCGCCGTCAAGGAGCCAAGCTCGACTCATGTTTTTCGTAACACGTTAGCAGACGGGCTCCTGTTTTAGGTATCTGACTGAAGAAGGATGAAGACTGACGAACTTTCCCTATCAGTCTACGTGATATCTTCCATTTTCATATTCATGCCAGGCCGGCGACTGTACTAAATGTTGGCTTTACACTCTTTTGAGTGTTTCCAACTGGAGGGTTTCATCGACGGAGGCTGAACTGAACCAGTCAACTGCGGCTTGATGTACATGACCATGGCATGGAGAGCTGGCAGGGTTCTACAGTTAGCCGCCGAGACGAACTGGAAGGATCAAGGACTACGTCAAGCAATGGTCGCGGTGTCGTGAGGACTGGTGCATCCTTGTCAGTCGTCTGAAGGACTTACAGCCATACCAACATCTTGAAAGCCGAAAGATGGCAGTAGGGTAACGTACAGTAGAATACCTATTCGTCTTACCTGTTAAGCTGCTTTGTTTGAGCCAAAAGGTGTCTGCGTCTTGGACTGTAGAGTTTCTTGCGGTGTTGTCGGCCTAGGGTACTGGTCGAAGCCGGAAATGATTTTGTGATGTAAAAAGCTTTGTAAACTAATAATAATTAGTCTTGGCAGTGTCAAGATCCATTTAACACCAGGTTTTTGCGTGTGGGAGTGCGTGTGCGCTTGTGCCTTGTAAGCTACGGTAGCGGACAACTATTCAGATTACATTCAAGTCTGTAAACAAATACTAAATTTATAGAGTTGTGTAGAGGCATTTATGATTGTCTAAAAACCGGGCTATACCACTCCATAACAAATGGCGCCCAATAAGGGACGTGCCTTGAGATAGAAAACAATACTGCTAAAGGGTCAAACAAACAAACACTATTGGGATCGGTATTTACCGGCAGCTTTGTTCGCTTACCGGGAAATTCCGCAAACAGCAACCGGTTACTCACCGTTTGAGTTGATGTTTGGTAGAACACCGAGAGGTCCGTCGTGCGTTCTATTTGAAACATGGACAGGTTCGGATGGTTCAAGCGAGCCAAAGATTGTTCATCAGTTTGTCACTGATTTGAAAGAGACCTTGAGTGAGATGATGGCTTTGGCGCAGGAGAATTTAATCGATTCTGCAGGAAAAGCTAAAGGTCGCTATGACAAGAGAAGCAAGCCCAGGTCACTTGTTGTTGGAGATGAGGTTCTCGTCTTGTTGCCTTCGGACAATTCTAAGCTTCTTTTGAAATGGAAAGGGCCTTTCAAAGTAGTGCAGAAGAAGGGGGTTTGTGATTACGTCATAGAACTAGCAAGGGGGCAGGAGAAGATGTTCCACATCAACATGCTCAAGAAGTATGAAAGGCGAGCACAGGGAGATAAGCAGAATAGCACTGCAGTTTCAGTGATCATGGGATCAGTGTTAGAGCCTGACGAGGATGTGCAGAACATTGACGTTCGTGTGGTACCCACTATGCAGACAGAGACTGTAGAGGATGTTCATTACAACCCTGACTTAGAACCAGAGAGACTTGAGCAAGTGAAGTCAGTGATCAACAAGCATGCGAAGATTATGACTGATTTGCCAGGTACAGTTCATACTATACAGCACTCAGTTCGTAACGGTGACATCGTTGTCAATCAGAGACAGTATCCCATGCCGTTCGATACAGAGAAAGTCATCGAGGATGAGGTGAAGAAGATGCTAGATTTGGGGATCATAGAACCATCACAGTCTCCATACAGTTCGCCGATTGTTTTGGTGAAGAAGCCTGATGGATCGGTTCGCTTTTGCATAGACTTTCGTGGCCTTAACAAGGTCACTATCTTTGATTCAGAACCGATACCAGACCCGGAAAGTTTGTTTGTGAGTTTGAGGGACAAAAACTTTTTCACCAAAATAGATCTTGCGAAGGGGTATTGGCAAATTCCTTTAGACCCCCAGGACAAGCACAAGACTAGTTTCCGTACATCCCAAGGCCTTTTCCAATTTTTGAAAATGCCGTTTGGATTGGCCACAGCTCCAAGTTCCTTTGCGCGTATGATGAGACAGCTGAAACTAGCAGAATGTGGGAGCGTCAGCTTCTTTGACGACATTCTGGTGTCAAGCGTAGGCTGGGAGGAACACCTGAAGTCGCTAGACAAGCTTTTGACGAGGCTAGGTGAGTTTGGCTTGACTGCAAGACCAACGAAGGTGGAAGTAGGCTTCCAAGAGATCGAGTTCCTAGGTCACATGATAGGGATGGGAAAGATGAGGCCTGTGGACAAGAAGGTCACCAAGATCTTGAAGCTAGAGACACCTAGAACAAAGAGACAGGTGCGGGCGTTGGTGGGACTTGCAGGGTACTATAGAAGGTACATTCCAGGTTTCAGTCAGCTCATGGTTCCTTTGACTGAACTCACAAAGAAAAACAAACCAGCAAAGGTCCAGTGGACTGACCAGTGTGAGACAGCATTTCAGACCGTCAAACAGAGATTGTCAGAACAGCCTGCGGTAGCTCTTCCTGACTTTGACAGACCGTTCACGGTCAGAACAGATGCGTCAGGAACAGGCATTGCTGGGGTGTTGATGCAAACAGATGATGAAGGTCATATCCACCCAGTGATGTACGCTAGCAGGAAACTCTTGGACAGAGAAACAAGGTACTCAGCGATAGAACGGGAATGTCTAGCTTTGGTATGGGCGATAGATAAGTTCTCACGCTATCTGACAGGCAGGTACTTTGTCGTAGAGACTGACCACAGACCGTTGACGTATTTGCAACGCAGCAAGACCACAAACAGTAGGTTGATGAGGTGGGCGTTGGCGTTGCAGGAATACCAGTTCTCGGTCATGCCAATCTGTGGTACTGACAATCTGGAGGCAGACATCTTGTCTAGACTGGGTTGAGGATGATTGTTGTCGCTTGCTGTTTCATTCATGATATTGTTTTGTACACAGCTTCTGAACATGACCCCTGTATATAATTCTTTTGACTTTTTGGATAATCTCTGATCGAGATTCAGAAAATTTCATCGTTTTATCAACAATTCATTTTCTTTTGAGGAAAGGGGGTGATGTTACGAAGCGGTTTACTCGTATCTGGGGTAATGTGTATTGTTGTAAATAGAATAGACTATAGCGATGGTCAGACATTGGAAAGGGCTATAGGCTGCATACCGTCGCGTTGACCGCAGTTGAACCTTTGTGTAACTGACAAGGTTTTTCACGTGCAAGTAATGCAGGCGACAGCTCACTGGCAATGTCATAGCAAGAACGACTTTGTAAAATCAGTCGCCGTCAAGGAGCCAAGCTCGACTCATGTTTTTCGTAACACGTTAGCAGACGGGCTCCTGTTTTAGGTATCTGACTGAAGAAGGATGAAGACTGACGAACTTTCCCTATCAGTCTACGTGATATCTTCCATTTTCATATTCATGCCAGGCCGGCGACTGTACTAAATGTTGGCTTTACACTCTTTTGAGTGTTCCAACTGGGGGGTTTTCATCGACGGAGGCTGAACTGAACCAGTCAACTGCGGCTTGATGTACATGACCATGGCATGGAGAGCTGGCAGGGTTCTACAGTTAGCCGCCGAGACGAACTGGAAGGATCAAGGACTACGTCAAGCAATGGTCGCGGTGTCGTGAGGACTGGTGCATCCTTGTCAGTCGTCTGAAGGACTTACAGCCATACCAACATCTTGAAAGCCGAAAGATGGCAGTAGGGTAACGTACAGTAGAATACCTATTCGTCTTACCTGTTAAGCTGCTTTGTTTGAGCCAAAAGGTGTCTGCGTCTTGGACTGTAGAGTTTCTTGCGGTGTTGTCGGCCTAGGGTACTGGTCGAAGCCGGAAATGATTTTGTGATGTAAAAAGCTTTGTAAACTAATAATAATTAGTCTTGGCAGTGTCAAGATCCATTTAACACCAGGTTTTTGCGTGTGGGAGTGCGTGTGCGCTTGTGCCTTGTAAGCTACGGTAGCGGACAACTATTCAGATTACATTCAAGTCTGTAAACAAATACTAAATTTATAGAGTTGTGTAGAGGCATTTATGATTGTCTAAAAACCGGGCTATACCACTCCATAACAGGTTAGGACCTCTAAAGTTTTGCAAAAGAAGATTTTTGCCTGATATGAATTTTACCTGGAACCCGGATAATTTTAGAGCACTTGGCGTTATTTTTTCGGTGAATGTATCCGAGGTTGTTTTTCTTAACTATAGAAATAAGTTAAAGGAAATTCAAAAACTTCTGAATTCATGGACCAGAAGGAACCTGACACCCTTTGGTAAAATAACAGTCCTAAAAACCTTGGCTATTTCCAAATTGACACATTTGTTTACTAATTTACCTGATCCAGACGAACAGTTTATGATGGAGTTAAATAATATTTTTTTCAAATTTCTTTGGGATGGAAAAAGAGATAAAATTAAAAGAACTACGGTTACCCAACCCTATGAAGATGGAGGATTAAAGATGATTGACGTGAAAAGTTTTCTGTCATCTCTAAAAATTGTTTGGTTAAAAAGAGTTGATGGTCTTACTGGATTAATATCAAGACTATTGTTTAAAGCATGTCCATCTGTTACAACAATTAATATGAGAGGAGAGGAATTTGCAAATGTTTTGATGCAGAGAATGGAAAACCCATTTTGGACCAATGTTTTTAAACATTATAAGAAACTACATGGAAAATGTGACCCTATAACCTTTAACGATTTTGTATCAGAATGTTTACATTATAATGTTAATATTCGGAGAGATAAAAAGACAGTGTACATTCAAAATTGGATCGACAATGGAATAGCTCAGATTGGTCATATTTTGGGACAAAATGGATACTTATCCTATAATGCGTTTAAAATCAAATATCCAAATGTGCGAGGCGATTTTGTATTGTATCAAGGTGTAATCCAGGCTGTTAAGAAATATCAGAGAAAAATCGGCTTAGAATTTGATAAACATTTTATTATGACAGAGCCCATTGTGTGGAAATGTATTTGTAAAGGTAAGACACAACTTATTTACAAAAAACTGATTGAACATACTACGGTCCCAAAATGTATCGAAAAATGGTCTGAATCTTTAGACTGTTTGTTAGATAAGAAGGCTATTTTTCAACATGTTTTTAAAACAACAAATGACACTTGTCTGAGATGGTTCCAGTACCGATTATTGTACAGAATTTTGCCCACAGAAAGGTTTCTATTTTTGCGAAAAATTGTGGATACGTCATTGTGTACATTTTGTGGTAGAAATGAAGAAACCCTTTTACATATGTTTTGGGAGTGTGATAAAGTGCAGACTTTTTGGATAGAATTTGTAAATTGGCTAAAGGCGAACTGCACCCATTGCGACAATTTAAAACTGTCTAAAGAACTGGTTCTTCTTGGAGTGGCGAACAATGTAGTCACCGATAAAGCTTTTGATGTGTTATTAATCTGTGCCAAACACCATGTATATATTTCCAAAATGAACAAAAAGACCCCTCATTTTCAGACATTTAGTAGAAACTTTAAGCAAAGATTTATTTGTGAAAAGTATAACGCAGTTGTGAATAATACAGTAGATAAATTCTACAAGGATTGGCGCCTGTATATGCACGTTTTGATGTAACCCTTAGGTTGTTTCGTTCTTAAAACCTTTTGATAATGCGACCACCAAACCACTGAACATCCCCCCCTCCCCATTCCATCTTCCCACCCCATGTATGTTGTAATTGTCCAAGTGTGCTTTTCTGTTATATGATTCTGTCCTTTCGGTTAGGTGATGTCCTGTAATGTACAGCATATTCATGTAAAAAAAAAAAAATGCACAAAAAGAGAATTAAAAAAAATAAAAAAAAAGTAGTCGCCGATTTGCCGAAATGTTATTTAAATCGCCCAAAACTCTGTTGCAATTTTGGCAACACTTGTAAAAATGATCTAACGTTGGAAAAAAGGTGTGTCCAAAAAACTGTCAACAAATTTCGACAAATGCTGAAACTGTTTTGGCAATTTGGGCAAATGAGGCCAAAGAAAACAAACCCTATCAACATCCTTGTATGTGCGCGCGTGTGTGCGTACGTGCTTACGTGTGTTCATACGAGGATGCGTGTCTGCGCGCGCGCGCGTGCGTGTGTGTGTGTGTGTGTGTGTGTGTGTGTGTGTGTGCGTGCGAACTTGAATTCACACATTAACCTTTGCTTACGTGCACGTACGACTCACGTTTTATTTTTCATGTTCATTATGTGACTCTTTGCAATTTGTGTCCACAGGGCGAACACGCGATCAACGAGTTTCCTATCTCCTTTCACTACATCAACCCAGAGGAGATGCGAATGATGCACTTCTTTCTCTACCACATCAGACCTTACGGCATCAATCATAAATTTACATCAACCTGATGCAGTGGAACCTCCTCCTCCGAACGCGGCGTATGGCTGCCTAAATGGCGGGGTAAAAACGGTCATACACGTAAAAATCCACGCGAGCAAAAACACGAGTGTACGTGGGAGTTTCAGCCCACGAACGCAGAAGAAGAAGAAGAAGTGGAACCTTCCTTAGAAGGCCTTCACAAATCTTAGAAAATCAGGTCTTACAAGGAGCGAGTCTTAAAATGGCGACAACTTTACAAAGCTTACA
>NC_090255.1:33264743-33309743 GCF_037325665.1 Littorina saxatilis
CAAAAGCACTAATAAAAAAATTGCTCCAGGGGCTTGCAACGCAGCACAATACATGACCTTACTGGGAGAATGCAAGTTTCCAGCCGGCGACCAGCGCAGGGAAACTATTTGTAAATAACTCCTATAGATCTATTGTCTGAAAGCCGATGACTGAAGAAAATGTACCTGAACGAACCTGCAAGAGTTTGGAAGTGTTTCCTGTGTGAAACTTCTACGTTGAGAGAAGAAATTATGAAGTGAACGAGGTGAGCTGAATGCGGAAGTGTGGTCACTGTACTCCATGTTGACTGATCCGGTGGCGGAGAGACGTTACATGGTAGCCGCTACTCCCCCCAACCCCCCATCAACCCCCCTTCTGCAGTACGACAGGAACACCTTGCTAAATATACGCAGCAAGCTTGTGCACCTCGGCAAGTGTAGTTTTGCTCTTGATAAAAAACCACTGAAGCAAGACAGATTGCATAGGACGTGCTCCGACACCAAGTGTGCTTTTGCCCGCAAGCGTGGTAGAAAAGGTGGAGTGAGAGTGAGGGCAGGTAAAAGACTGTTTAACCCTCCCCTCCCATCTGTGCTATTGTCAAACGTACAATCAATAGACAACAAAACTGACGAACTGTATGCACTTGTTAAGTACAGGAGAGAGTACAGAGACAGTTGTCTTCTCTGTTTCACAGAAACCTGGTTAACTGAGGACACCCCTGATCAGCTTGTGGAGCTTGAGGGTTTCTCTATCTTCAGAGCAGACAGGACTCCAGAATCAGGGAAGAGTAGAGGGGGTGGTGTGTGCATACATGTTAACCAGAAGTGGTGTAAACAGGTGACTGTTAAGGACACTGAATGCAACAGTGATTATGAACTATTACATATTCAGTGTAGACCCTTCTACCTGCCTAGAGAGACCTCTTGTGTGACAGTAATAGGACTATATACCCACCCTAAATCAAACGCCAAGAGGGTGAACAGGGACATCACAGTGAAGGTGGAGAACATACAGGCTGAAAAGCCAGACAGTGTAATCATTATCTGTGGTGACTTTAACCAGTGTAAGTTAAAGGTCCCAAGGTTTTACCAGCAGGTGACTGTGGCAACAAGGAAAGAAAAGACACTTGATCTCTTGTACACAAACGTCAAAGACTCCTACATCTCAGTGGGGAAACCCCCAGTGGGAAAGTCAGACCATAAGTCTGTCTTGCTCCTCCCCAAACATAAGCAAAAACTGAAGTCTGAGCCTGTGCAAAAGAAAACTGTGAAAGTGTGGAATGAGGAGAGTGTGGAGAGACTGAAGGGGTGTTTTGATTGTACACTGTGGGATGTTTTTGAGGATGATGATATTGACAAGATGACTGATGTTGTTAGCAGTTACATCAATTTTTGCACTGATATATGTGTAGAAGAGAAAACTATCACTGTCTATCCAAACCAAAAGCCATGGGTGACAAAAGAGTTTAAAGAGGCACTTAAGGAAAAACATGATGGGCCTGAGGGGAAAAGAAACTTGAGGAAAGTGTCAGAAAAGTGCAGAAAGAGATACAAAGAGAAAGTAGAAAGCAAACTGGCACAGGGGGATGCAAAGGGGATGTGGGAGGGTGTAAGGGAGATAACTGGTACAAAAAGAAAAAAGCCACAACCATCTCTCAGGGTGGTGATCCAGTCAGTCTTGCTAATGAACTGAATGGCTTCTATGCAAGATTTGACAAGCCTGACAGTGAGATGCAGGAGGTATTTGAAGAGCTAGAGAGAGTCCAGCCTGATGATGGGTTGAGGGTTAGTGAGGAAGAGGTGAGGGCTGTTTTCTCCAAACTGAAGCCAAACAAAGCACAGGGACCAGATAACATTCACCCTAGGCTACTCAAGACATGTGCTGAACAACTAGCTGGTGTTTTTCAAGCAATTTTCAACATGAGCCTTCTGGCAGGCAAAATCCCCTCTCTGTGGAAAACCTCCAAAATTATCCCAGTCCCCAAAAAAGCAATCTGCAAAGAAAACAATGACTACAGGCCTATAGCATTGACACCAGTGGTGATGAAATGTCTTGAGAAGCTGGTGCTGAAGCGTCTCTTGCAGGAAACTGAGGATCAGATGGATCCGCTACAGTTTGCCTACAGAGCACGCAGAGGCACAGACGACGCTACCATTCTGATCGCTCACAGCATCCTTGAACATCTAGAGAAGCCCAACACCTCAGCTAGAGTGTTATATGTGGATTTTAGTTCCGCGTTTAATACAGTCAAGCCTAGCCTCATGTATGACAAGCTGAACGCTCTGTCAGTCAGTCCGCAGATCATCAAGTGGATTATCGACTTCCTGGTGGGTCGATCTCAGTACGTGGCAGTAGACGGGGTCATCTCAGACAGCCTCGAGATCAGTACAGGGAGTCCACAAGGCTGCTGTTTGTCTCCGACAATCTTCACCCTGTACACCAACGACTGTAGAGCCACCAATGGCAAACTTTCGAAGTTTGCTGATGACTCAGCTCTGGTAGGCCTGATACAGAATGATGATGACACAGTGTACAAACAGGAGGTGGACAAACTAGTAGAGTGGTGTGACCAGAACAGCCTAGACCTCAATGTGGGCAAAACAAAAGAGATGATCACAGACTTTAGGAGAGGGGAAAAGGAAACAGAGCCACTAGTGATAGGGGGGAAAGAGGTAGAACAAGTACAAGAGTACAAATACTTGGGCTGCATCATCAGTTCAGATCTCTCGTGGTCAAAACACATAGCCAAGGTAGTTAGCAAGTGCAATTCAAGACTGTACTTTCTGAGGAAACTCAAGCAGTTCAAGGTCTGCCCTGAAATACTGGCAATGTTCTACAGAGCCAGCATTGAAAGTGTTTTGACCTTCAACCTCATGGTATGGTACTATGGGGCTACTGTAGAGGACAAGAGCCATCTGGCAAGAGTGATCAGACAGGCAGAAAAGGTGGTTGGGGTTCAGTTCCCAAGCTTGGATGAACTGGTGCATAAGAGAACAGCCACAAAAGCACGAAAGGTCGTTGAAGATGAATCGCACCCCCTGCATGATCAGTTTGCACTCATGCCATCTAGGCGTAGATACAGAGCTGCAAAGTGTAGAACCTCTCGCATGCGGAAGTCGTTTATTCCATCCGCCATCTCAGTTCTCAATGATACCACTTAGTGCATGCATGTGAAACTGAAAAATGTACAATGGAGTTTTCCTCAGAGCTAGCTAGGAATGCATTGTACTCTAATGTTGTCATGTTATTGCTGTGTTTTTTATCTTCATGTTTTAAAATTATCTCCACAACTTATAAAGTATACTTTTACACTAGAATTATGTTTAAACAAATCAAGTATGTATGTTTAATATTATTCTTATGAAGTTTTTTTACAACTATTTAGAATAGAACAGTTTGTTTTGAATGTCAATCACTGGGAGCAGTCAGAAGAGTAAGAATTCTGTTTTGTTCTCACTATCATTTGCTTATGAAGATCATGATGTTGTTCCATTGCTTAGTCAGTCCTAGAAATAATGTCCTAGACTGTTATCAGTATTTTTGCCCTCTTTCATTACGATGCTATGGTATTTCTGTGGGTCTCCACATGTGTTTGTTTATAAGGCGGAAGTGACCTCCCCTTGTACACAATAGGCCCTCAGATGAAGCCTACGGACAGACTAGAATAGAACATGCACATAACACAGAAGGTCTGCACAGCACACTCACACACAGCAATACAGCACACCGTCTTGTACCTCCTTCTGCCCTGCCGAAGTCGGGGTATCCTTTTTAATCCACCGAACATTAATATCCACAGCCATGTGTGTCTCCTGCCTCCGAACACACACGCCACAGAGCTCGACTCGATGTGCGCAGTTTCGTATAAAAATTATTTTCCAAATTTCCCCACTGTGTTTTATAAAATAATCATATTATGAAAGCACATACATTCTTATCTTAGTTATTATGTATTCATTGTTAGCAAACATCGGCATTATTCATGTTTTACTTTAAACGCAATCATTGTTATTTATAGATCACAGGCACTTGATGTAAGTAGGTCACACACGTGTAAATGTTGTGCCCAGTCCTTGTTTTTGTTTCTGTTATTATTTTAGTTAGCAGGTCTAGTTGAGCACGTATTAAGTATCATGTACCCACTACTAGTCATTGTGCATTTTAGTTAATGGACTGATGATGTCATTTGTATGGAGTCGACGCACGTGCGAGGATATGTATGTGTGGGAGGGGGGGGGGGGGGGGGCGCGGGAGATGGAAGCTTGCTGTATGTTATGTAATGTATATATTGTGTGTGATACGTGGAAATGTGATACTATTTATTTGCATGTATGATACAGGTACAAATGTGATAATTGTAGGCTTATACTAGTGATTACTGTGTGTGATACATGAAATGTGATATGAATGCTGTTTTTATATGTTATACTCTTACTTTCTCCCAAGCGCAAGACAAATTCTTCTATGAAAATTGAAGCCAATAAAATTTGAGTTGAGTTGAGTTGAGTTGACTAAACATTTCTTGCATACTGCTTGACTAAAATCTTTACAAACATTGACTATATTCTATACAAGAACCACTTAACAAGGGTAAAAAGTGAAGAATTTTATGGGTGAGAAAAGGAAAGTAAAAGGACTTTGGGGAGGCAGAAATAGAGAAGAAACAAGAAAAAGATCCTAATTAGGTTCACGGCATCGAGAGTGATGCGACCTTCTCTCAGAAGTTAGTAGAGAAGGCTCCCCCATCCACCACCCGGGGAACGCGCCTCTACGCCAATTAGGGGGCGCGAGGAAGAGATACAGATAGAAAATAAGACACTGAATACATGTAGACAGAAACTCACAGACTTATCTTCATACATTTTCTTTATGAACGTATTAATAGTGAATCTATTGAAAGTAATGGGATTTGTCAGTTCTCTACACATTCTTTACAGCAATGAAAATCAGCTCTCTCTCTCTCTCTCTCTCTCTCTCTCTCTCTCTCTCTCTCTCTCTCTCTCTCTCTCTCTCTCTTTTACATAAACTTATACAGTTTCACTAATTATGTATGAATGTAGTAGTAGTTATTATAGTAGATTTAGTCCCTCTTTAGGTTTGAGAACAGTGGAAGGTTGATCTTGTTGATCGGTGCAGCAATTGACTTTGTCCGTTGAACAAAGCGTTCTTCAACAAAGGTATTGTACAGCGCTTTTCCCACTGTCGTGACCTTCAGCATGGCGTCAACATGTTCAGTACTCATGATGTCTCTTGTGTCCAGAGCAAACAGGTACTTGCTGTCTTCTTCAAAAGGGTTCCCTATTTCCTCAAATTTGCTGACTAGTGCATTCACCTGGGAGGCAAATGAGGTTTGGACACTTGGTTGCTGCTCATGGTGATCCTTGCAGGTCATGTCTTTCCTACAAACTTGATCTTCGAATTCTTTCACCATCCTTGATATCTCCGGTCCAGCGATCATCCAGCGTCTCAGTGCACTTGGATTGTTCGTAAGGCCTATCGCTCCACCATCTCCTTTGATCTGGGCATTGCATTGCTCATGGGCATGGTCCAGGGCTATTGAAGAGAACTTGCGTTTTGTTTTCCTGACCACGAATGCTCCAGCACAGAAATGGCGGAACACATCCGGGTGAGTCGTCTCAAGGGCTGTGAGGTCACGGATATGTACAGACAACCAGCGTGAAGGCAGCCATTTCAATATGGAGACCACCAAGCATGATGATATAGTTCTGCTCACCAAACTCTGCCGGCCATTGCTACTGTATCTCTTTTGCGATTGTGAATAGTGGCTGGTCCATGATTAAGATGGGGGTCTGTGATGGATTGAGGTGTTGAGTTGCGCATTTGATGAGATCCATGACATGGCGGATCAAAGCTACTGAATGTGCATTGTCAGACAGAAGGGGCATCAGTCCTATCCTTGACACAGGCTTGTCATCAGTTCTGAGCTGTGATGCATAGTATGCTGCCCACGAAATGTTTTCATTTTCTTTCGCTGGATTTCTCTCAAGAAAGGCATGAACATGCCGCAGCCACTCACATTCTGATTCCTTGCCGTCGATTTCTTTGCTGACGCAGGGTCTGCAAGGTCCTTGGACGTCTGGTGCAAAGTTTTCTTTTGATGTGCAAGGTACAGGCATGACGTTGGTGTATGTAGCAGGAAGCAAAGGAATACT
Organism: Littorina saxatilis; assembly: GCF_037325665.1. Lineage (NCBI taxonomy): Eukaryota > Metazoa > Mollusca > Gastropoda > Littorinimorpha > Littorinidae > Littorina > Littorina saxatilis. Next base: position 33,270,897 of record NC_090255.1, read on the forward strand.
TCGAGGTTGGTTGCTTTTCTCACCAATGAGAGGGACTGCTTGTTCTTGACCCTCGCATTCACGCACTCTGTGTTGCATCAACGAAATACTGGTGCCGTGAAAAGAGTGTGTAGCTGTTGTTGAAGAAGGGTTGTGGTCAATGTTATCCACAGCTCCTATCGTGAAGACGTTCAGCATCTTTGTTGGTACAACAACTGCTTCTTCTTCAAACTTAGCACATACCTTGCTAGCTACTTCTGTAGAAATACAAAGCACCCGGGCATACGAAATTCCGATTCCAAGAGTGTGCATTGTTTCCATCAGATCTTTGTTTCTAGTGTCAGCGTGTATTTTTAGGCTGATGTATATAGGCAACGGAGTCTCCCTTTCCCGATTTCGCCTGTGAACAGATCCTGTCTTTGAAGATTTTTGTACAGTTGAATGCAATCAATTGAGAAATTGTCAAGACAGCTTGTTGCTGAGGGTCACTGTCGAGTTGGTGCTGCTCAACAACAGATGGTCCTTTCAATATGAAGCTAACCAGCGTGTTTAAAGACGATGGGACTGATTCTTCTTGGCATCTGTCTTTGAAGCTGCCTTGAAAGACCTGTTGTGACTTGAGTATTTCTTTCCTCACTATCTGAGCAGCTTTGGAAAGCTGAAGAATATCAGAACCAGTGTTACATGCTGATTTAAGAGCATCTCCTATGTCCCTATCAAATGCAAGGACAGCCTCTTTACCCTGCGTGGTTGAAACAAGATCAGGCACAGCTGATAGGAGCTTTTCTCGAAGTCTTGTTGTATGCACATAGGAATCTTTAAAACCAAGATCTGCTAAACGTGAGATGTAGTACAGCTGGCAGATGTGTGACATTGTGAAAACGGGTGCTGTTTCTGGCTTCTGGTATGGTTCTGGTATGGTACGTCGCAGGAGCCAAGTTGACTATATATGCTTGTCTCGGAAGTCTTCAATGTATGCAACAAGTTCTGCAAAAGCAACATCTTTGATCCTCTGGTCCCCATCTGCCTCCACATTGTCCACATGTAACTTTAGTTCTCGCCTGAAAAAGGCATTAATACATTTCTTGTGGTATTTTGCTTCAGTTGCTACCATATCACCAGGCGCAAGCTTCCTAAGGACAAGCTGGTCATTGATAAGTTTAGCATGGTTACGGACTTTGGTATCCACTGGAATTGTTGACACGCTATGAAACCCTGCACTTCCGGGTGGTTCATTGCAGAAAAAAGCACACATTGTTGATACAGTCAGAAAAAACAGTCGACTTCCGAGTTTTAGCAGGACTCACCGATACTTCATCCTGTTTTCTTTTCCGTGTGAGAACAGTACTTTCGTTCTGCAAGACTTATGCCACGAAGCACTATGCGCTTTAAAAGCATTCTCCAGTCCATGTCCTTCGTCCAATAGTTCCAGTGATACAGGGATCGGTAACTCTCCAAGACTTTGAAATTGTGTAAGGTTTTCAGCCACATATTTGTTACCTACACCGTCCTTCTTAGCTTTTTACAACGGAGTGCAGGTCAGCAGGTTGCAAGTCCTTGTTTTTACATTTAGTCAAGTTTTGACTAAATGTTTTAACGTAGAGGGGGGAATCGAGACGAGGGTCGTGGTGTATGTGCGTGTGTGTGTGTGTGTGTGTGTGTGTGTGTGTGTGTGTGTGTGTGTAGAGCGATTCAGACTAAACTACTGGATCGATCTTTATGAAATTTGACATGAGAGTTCCTGGGTATGAAATCCCCGAACGCTTTTTTCATTTTTTGGATAAATGTCTTTGATGACGTCATATCCGGCTTTTCGTGAAAGTTGAGGCGGCACTGTCACGCCCTCATTTTTCAACCAAATTGGTTGAAATTTTGGTCAAGTAATCTTCGACGAAGCCCGGACTTCGGTATTGCATTTCAGCTTGGTGGCTTAAAAATTAATTAATGACTTTGGTCATTAAAAATCTGAAAATTGTAATATAAAACGATCCAAATTTACGTTCATCTTATTCTCCATCATTTTCTGATTCCAAAAACATATAAATATGTTATATTTGGATTAAAAACAAGCTCTGAAAATTAAATATATAAAAATTATTATCAAAATTAAATTGTCGAAATCAATTTAAAAACACTTTCATCTTATTCCTTGTCGGTTTCTGATTCCAAAAACATACAGATATGATATGTTTGGATTACAAACACGCTCAGAAAGTTAAAACAAAGAGAGGTACAGAAAAGCGTGCTATCCTTCTTAGCGCAACTACTACAGTAAAATCCCTAGCATAAGCCCACCCCCCCTGTGCACAGATTTAGGGCAAAATTGGGGGGTGGGCGTTTGCTAGGGATAGACCCCTTTGCACAAAGTAAGTTTTGTGCTCAACCGTGTAATTGAGTGAATACAAACCCAGAAAGCATGTAAGTTAGGTCGTGTGAGTAGAAGTGAAGGAAAAAAGAACCCAGGAACTCTCATGTCAAATTTCATAAAGATCGGTCCAGTAGTTTAGTCTGAATCGCTCTACACACACACACACACACACGCACGCACACACACACACACACACACACGCACGCACATACACCACGACCCTCGTTTCGATTCCCCCTCGATGTTAAAATATTTAGTCAAAACTTGACTAAATATAAAAAAGGACTTTGAGGCAAAGAAGGCCAACCATGAGAGAGAGAGAGAGAGAGAGAGAGAGAGAGAGAGAGAGAGAGAGAGAGAGAGAGAGAGAGAGAGAGAGAGAGAGAGAGAGAGAGAGAGAGAGAGAGAGAGAGAGAGAGAGAGAGAGAGAGAGAGAGAGAGAGAGAGAGAGAGAGAGAGAAAAGGACTGGCTCTTCTGAAAACAACACGAGCATAGTCATTCATATAAATTTATGAGTAAAAAGAAAATCGCCAGACCTTTGCAAGGACAAACAATAACAACACAATTCCGGGAAAAAGAAACTTGATGAAATGTCGAAATGTCAACACCAATGAAGCCCTTTCTTTCTGTACAGGGAAGAAATTACACGATCGTCTTTGGAAATGAAACGTTAACTGAACTTGGATTTTGTCTTCAAAAGGCCCAATCTTTCTGAGAAAGAAAAACCCACAAACTTAGGAAAAAAAGAGAAGAGAAACTCGAAAAAACATGAACGATGGGTGGGAGTGAGGAGAGGGGACAAAGAATAAGAAACAAGTCGCGTAAGGCGAAAATACAATATTTAGTCAAGTAGCTGCCATTTTTCAGCAAGACCGTATACTCGTAGCATCGTCAGTCCACCGCTCACGGCAAAGGCAGTGAAATTGACAAGAAGAGCGGGGTAGTAGTTGCGCTAAGAAGGATAGCACGCTTTTCTGTACCTCTCTTTGTTTTAACTTTCTGAGCGTGTTTTTAATCCAAACATATCATATCTATATGTTTTTGGAATCAGGAACCGACAAGGAATAAGATGAAAGTGTTTTTAAATTGATTTGGATAATTTAATTTTGATAATAATTTTTATATATTTAATTTTCAGAGCTTGTTTTTAATCCGAATATAACATATTTATATGTTTTTGGAATCAGCAAATGATGGAAAATAAGATAAACGTAAATTTGGATCGTTTTATAAATTTTTATTTTTTTTTACAATTTTCATATTTTTAATGACCAAAGTCATTAATTAATTTTTAAGCCACCAAGCTGAAATGCAATACCGAACCCCGGGCTTCGTCGAAGATTACTTGACCAAAATTTCAACCAATTTGGTTGAAAAATGAGGGCGTGACAGTGCCGCCTCAACTTTCACGAAAAGCCGGATATGACGTCATCAAAGACATTTATCAAAAAAATGAAAAAAACTTATGGGGATATCAATCCCAGGAACTCTCATGTAAAATTTCATAAAGATCGGCCCAGTAGTTTGGTCTGAATCGCTCTACACGCACACACATACACACATACACACACACATACACACACACATACACCCACACATACACACACACATACACCACGACCCTCGTTTCGATTCCCCCTCGATGTTAAAATATTTAGTCAAAACTTGACTAAATATAAAAAGGAAAGAAACACGAAAAGGTAAAGAAGGGGAAAAAGATGACTTTTAGAACAGTCTGCACAAATCCTGGTGAAAGTGAGCCTATAGTCTCTTTGAAAAAATCAGGGTGGGCGTTTGCTAGGTAGTTACCCCTGTGCACAACTTTTGGCCCAAAGTAGGGGGTGGGCGTTTGCTAGATGGTGGGCTTATGCTAGGGATTTTACGGTACCCCGCTCTTCTTGTCAATTTCACTGCCTTTGCCATGAGCGGTGGAGTGACGATGCTACGAGTATACGGTCTTGCTGAAAAATGGCATTGCGTTCAGTTTCATTCTGTGAGTTCGACAGCTACTTGACTAAATGTTGTATTTTCGCCTTACGCGACTTGTTTACCTTTGCGATTTTCTCTTTGATAATGTGAAGTTCCTCCTCTTTTCTTGAAACGTTTTCGTTGTATGTCGGTGGGGTTTCACACCCCCAAAGATCTATGTCACCATGACAGGCTGTTAAAGAGGAATTTATCTTTTTTCCATCAAGGGCAACTTTGACCAGTTTCGATTTGGTGTTTTGAGAAAAGTGGTCCACACATTCATTTAGTATGCCGGGAGAAATTTTCGGCTTGTTACTGGATTCTTTGGATAATCTCTGAAGGCTGGGTACAGCAAAATTTATATTGTATGCTCTGTCAAAATCACATTTTTCACTTTTTGTCTTGGTTCTTTTCACTCCAGGTTCTATCTCATCTGTATCCACTCCAGGTTTGGTCTCAGCTTCTGTCATATCCACTCGATCTTCTGTTTCATCTGTATCCACTCCAGGTTTGGTCTCAGCTTCTGTCATATCCACTCGATCTTCTGTTTCATCTGTATCCACTCCAGGTTTGGTCTCAGCTTCTGTCATATCCACTCGATCTTCTGTTTCATCTGTATCCACTCCAGGTTTGGTCTCAGCTTCTGTCATATCCACTCGATCTTCTGTTTCATCTGTATCCACTCCAGGTTTGGTCTCAGCTTCTGTCATATCCACTCGATCTTCTGTTTCATCTGTATCCACTCCAGGTTTGGTCTCAGCTTCTGTCATATCCACTCGAACTTCTGTTTCATCTGTATCCGCTCCAGCACCTGTCAAAAGATTATCCCCATGTTGTGCCAGCTTTCTATCTTCTTCAGCTTCTCTTCCATTCATGAAGCGAATGAATCTGCCATGGAATAAGCGATAGCCTGTGTGCCAAAACAGAAGGGACTCTTTACTGTATCTCATTCTTTTTTTGTCTCCAGTGGCGTAATAGTTCACAACGTCAAGAAATAACCGAAAGGCAATATTATCAAGGGGAAAATGTCCTTGAATTATCATTTGATGAAAACTAATCCATTCACTTATCAAGCCGTTTTCAGCCAGAATTTGTCCAGCCTTTTCGGCAAGGTTATTCACAAAATAGTTAACCGCACTAGGAGTGTGCTCTTGGGGATGTTTATCGTCATTCTGAGACACTGGCGTAGGCTCTTGAGCCTCTTGATTGCCATTCTGAGATGCTGGAGTAAGCCCAATGAAATTTTGAATTTTATCCACTATTATTTTGTTTTGATCGGTTACAACTATTTTGCAGCCTTTCTCAGCGCACTCTTTTGGTGAAAAATCGAATGCTTTTGTGCATAGCCTCCGCTTGCCTGTCTCCGTGTTAAGCTGAACAAAACAATACCGAAGCTTATGTGCTTCATGTTTATCAACTGTGTGGGTTATGATTTCTTTGAAGATGGAGAACCCTTCTCCACAATGGTAACATCTATAATCCATGATCTGTAAAATGAGAACATTTAATTAAGATCATTCAGGTCATCAAGCAAAAAACTAGGCAGCGCAGCAAAAAACCAGTCATAAGCGCATCCGATCCGAAAAATCAAGCTATCATAAGCGCACAGGGGGTATTTCATAAGAGCACCCGACCACAAATCAGCGACCTGCCTTGTGTTTTGGATAGTTATTCAATAGATACGCATTTTTTTTGTAAAAAGAGCAACGTGAATAAGTAGCGCTACATTTCGGGTTTTGACAACTGTAATATGGTTGCAGGATAATTAGTATTTTAGGAGTTATTACATTTTTTCTGCAGACACTCACCTCGTGCCCCGCTCTTCGTATCATACGCTCATCCGCTAAAAAGGGTTATTCTAAGATCACCCAGCATATCATAAGCCCACCCCTGATTGAAGGGCCTGATAATACATTTCTATAGTAAAACCCAGTAATATGTTTTATGTGTGTCGTCCTATACAATTGTTGTTATAATCGTTTACAGGCAGACAGGGTGTGCCGAAGAAAAATTTCCATTTTTATGTAATATTTTAATGGACAATAAAGTGCTGTTATTGTTATTGTTATTATTGTTATATACTTACAGTCTTCAGACGAAGGCCTGCTCTTTAGCAATTCACAGGCTGGCGCGATGGTAAACATCCGGTGACATGTCCGGTGCGTTTCTTTTTTGCACCCCCGGTGCAGATGAACTGTTTTGAGATTTTCGACTTTTTTGATACTTGGTTTTATATTTTTGAATGTGAAGGAATCGGTTAAATGGTTAAAGAAATCACTCTTTGTTATGCAAAAAACCAGAATCAGAATCAGAATCAGAATTTATTGTCATTAAAGCACAGAGCCTATTGACACATACAAGATACATAAGTACAGGAAAAACAGCAATATAACATAACATACATGAAATACAAAACCAAGTGGAACAGGGTGAACAAAGAGGACCTGAAGATGAGCATAAGTTATTGAGGACAGTTGGAAGACGCATTGCATCTGCGTAGTTGAAAACAATCGTACACATATTTTGCCAATTGCCTTTGGATGTCGCTGTCAGTAAACAAAGAACTGACTCTTATTTCATCACTGCCGGTGGAAGTATTCGGTAATAACTGTTGCCTGAGATGAGCATACATTGTACACGAATCAAGGAAGTGAAGTTCATCCTCCACCACTCCACAGTTTCTGCATAGTCTTTCCTCCCTTGGTGTTCCCGTGTATCTGCCTTTTTCGATTTCTAAGTCATGGGCACTTATACGTAGTTTGCTCATAGCCTGTCTGTGTTCTTGTGTTAGCAAAAGATAGGGTTGTAGAGAGTAGTCGTGTGACACTCCCTTGTAAAACTGTAGTTTGGATGAGTTTCCTTCTTTTTATATTTAGTCAAGTTTTGACTAAATATTTTAACATCGAGGGGGAATCGAAACGAGGGTCGTGGTGTATGTGCGTGTGTGCGTGCGTGTGTGCGTGCGTGTGTGTGTGTGTGTGTGTGTGTAGAGCGATTCAGACTAAACTACTGGACCGATCTTTATGAAATTTGACATGAGAGTTCCTGGGTATGAAATCCCCATACGTTTTTTTCATTTTTTTGATAAATGTCTTTGATGACGTCATATCCGGCTTTTCGTGAAAGTTGAGGCGGCACTGTCACGCCCTCATTTTTCAACCAAATTGGTTGAAATTTTGGTCAAGTAATCTTCGACGAAGCCCGGGGTTCGGTATTGCATTTCAGCTTGGTGGCTTAAAAATTAATTAATGACTTTGGTCATTAAAAATCTGAAAATTGTACAAAAAAATAAAAATTTATAAAACGATCCAAATTTACGTTTATCTTATTCTCCATCATTTGCTGATTCCAAAAACATATAAATATGTTATATTCGGATTAAAAACAAGCTCTGAAAATTAAATATATAAAAATTATTATCAAAATTAAATTGTCCAAATCAATTTAAAAACACTTTCATCTTATTCCTTGTCGGTTCCTGATTCCAAAAACATATAGATATGATATGTTTGGATTAAAAACACGCTCAGAAAGTTACAACAAAGAGAGGTACAGAAAAGCGTGCTATCCTTCTTAGCGCAACTACTACCCCGCTCTTCTTGTCAATTTCACTGCCTTTGCCATGAGCGGTGGACTGACGATGCTACGAGTATACGGTCTTGCTGAAAAATGGCAGCTACTTGACTAAATATTGTATTTTCGCCTTACGCGACTTGTTTTGTCCTCCAGAGCCTGACAAATTGAGTTTCTACATGTTTTGTTAGCGCGTGTTTCAGTCTTGCCGGGTGTATTGTGTTTGAAGCCTGAGGAAGTCAGGAACTCGCGTACAAATAAGAGCCATTTATTTTCCTCTTTATGTTCTTGTGAGAGAAGGCTTGAGTAAGTTTGCCTAAGAAGCCCATGTTGGTCAGATTCCATGATGTGTAACCAAAATGATATGATCTGTCCCAATATTTTTGTGCTGATCGGAAATCTGCCCAATTCAGCCAGTACTGGGAAATTCATTGATTTTCTGTGTACTCCTAAAAGTTGCTTGCAGAATTTCATGTGTACGTTTTCAATGTCGCTCACGCAGTTTGTTATGCCACTTTCTTAGCTTTTGTCTTTGGCTTTGGCATAGCTGCTTTGAACGTCAATAAGAACCCCTCTTTGATGTATTGCGTGTAATTACCGCTTAGTAGCCAAGTTGGTCATAATTCATAATACTTCAACCATTACAGATTCTTGTTGGCAATAAACGTCGAGATTCGCAAAATGTGTCCGGTCAATTATTTCAGCACGGTCACAGCAATGTTCGACACCGGTGGAGCAGTAAGTTCCTTACTATGGCCAATCATGTTAGTCAAAACTGAGCAACCAACTACTTTGACTGGCCACAACGGCCACCACAGCGCTTCCAAATAATGTTTCTGACGCTAATATTGAACTTTACTGTGGAGCCCGTCTTCTGAACCACAGGGTTTGCTTTGCCTGAAATGTGCAGCATTAAATTCCTTATCGCCAAAGCTAAGCTGTTGCCTTGCCTCTTCAGTTCTGTATGGAAAGCCGTTTGGCTCATAACCATTACACGTGTAATAAAACATAAATACACGCGTAATAAATGATTAATACACGTGTATTTATTTCTTATTGCACGTGTAATTTATCTTTTTATATTTAGTCAAGTTTTGACTAAATATTTTAACATCGAGGGGGAATCGAAACGAGGGTCGTGGTGTATGTGCGTGTGTGCGTGCGTGTGTGCGTGTGTGTGTGTGTAGAGCGATTCAGACTAAACTACTGGACCGATCTTTATGAAATTTGACATGAGAGTTCCTGGGTATGAAATCCCCGAACGTTTTTTTCATTTTTTTGATAAATGTCTTTGATGACGTCATATCCGGCTTTTCGTGAAAGTTGAGGCGGCACTGTCACGCCCTCATTTTTCAACCAAATTGGTTGAAAATTTGGTCAAGTAATCTTCGACGAAGCCCGGACTTCGGTATTGCATTTCAGCTTGGTGGCTTAAAAATTAATTAATGACTTTGGTCATTAAAAATCTGAAAATTGTAAAAAAAAATAAAAATTTATAAAACGATCCAAATTTACGATTATCTTATTCTCCATCATTTGCTGATTCCAAAAACATATAAATATGTTATATTCGGATTAAAAACAAGCTCTGAAAATTAAATATATAAAAATTATTATCAAAATTAAATTGTCGAAATCAATTTAAAAACACTTCCATCTTATTCCTTGTCGGTTCCTGATTCCAAAAACATATAGATATGATATGTTTGGATTAAAAACACGCTCAGAAAGTTAAAACAAAGAGAGGTACAGAAAAGCGTGCTATCCTTCTTAGCGCAACTACTACCCCGCTCTTCTTGTCAATTTCACTGCCTTTGCCATGAGCGGTGGACTGACGATGCTACGAGTATACGGTCTTGCTGAAAAATGGCATTGCGTTCAGTTTCATTCTGTGAGTTCGACAGCTACTTGACTAAATGTTGTATTTTCGCCTTACGCGACTTGTTTCTTATGCTATGGAATAGCATAATGATTAAATACACGTGTAATAAATATTTCATACTCGTGTGAGAAATGATTAAATACACGTGTAATTAAAGGACCAGACCACGCTGTTTTAAAGGTTATTAGAACCACTAACCGATGACTGAAGGTTAGAGAAATGCACCTAAAGATTCCAAAAATGTAAAGAAATTCACCGATTCGTAGCTTAATCATTGTGATTTAATTAAAAACGTTCCGCCAAATTCGTCTGCTAAACGAGACTTCGAAATGGCCGCCAGTAGACGAGAACCGGCTGTGACGTCACTTAGTGTTTGGAAACCGAAAGTTACAGCTTACGCTCAAGTGGGCGTTTGCCTAAATCGAGCATCAACAGCACGCCGAAGGAATGCGCACGGCTGCTGATAGCTATGAAGTATAGAAAAAAGGTTCAGGCATCAGTTGTCACCTTTTTCCGATGGGCTTACAACTTCTGCAGCAAGACTGATTAACTGGAAACGGCCAACACGATGTGCTGTGTTTCGCGACACTTTCTTCCAATGCGAACGCAGTTAAGCCGGCAAGAAAACCTGGCACACACAAAACAGCTGTTGCCTAACACAGTTCCAGTTCCGACAATTGTTGACCACTCACAGGAGGTCAGAAACCGGATACCAATGTCATCAGAACGATCTGCTTTCACTAAACGCAGACGAAAGGAAGTGAGTACATGTATACTGAATGTGTTCTGTAAGGGATAGGGGTTCAGTGTCACTGGGCGTTTTTGTCAGACTGACAGTATTTGTAGTGGAATGGCATCTGTTCCTAATTTTAAGCACATGTGTTAAGATTACAGATTAAAACATATATATCTGTTACTACATGTCCGTCCCCATGCACCCACCTTAAAGTTCCCTCTCTCTCTCCCTCTTTTACACTCACCTGGGTAATCGATGAGTCTCAGGTTTAATCAGTGTCCGTCCATATACACATAGACATTCACACAAACACACACACGTTGTTATAGTTGTTATCTAATTCAGTGTTGTATTAAATAGATAAAGAAATCGTTAATACAGCAAGCTTGCATGAATAATTTGCTGTTGTCCTTTTTTTCAGATCAGGTTCTGTAATACAGTAATTATAATTAATACAAGTACAAATTCATGTTTGCAGTCATACTCATAGTGTGTGAGTGTGTGTGTGTGTGTGTGTGTGTGTGTGTGTGTGTGTGTGTGTGTGTGTGTGTGTGTGTGTGTGTGTGTGTGTGTGAAAAGCACTTTGATACTTAAAACATCTGTGTTATTTGATTTTATTACAAAACTGCAGTCAGAATATTAAGCAGACCTATTCCAACAATACATTTTGATCAGCAGTAAATGTAATGTCAAATTATGAACAACAATCATGTGAGCAGATATATCTAACAGAAACAAATAGTCTAGCAAAATAATACAACCAAGTACATGTGTGGACATCATCATCCACATAAAAAAATTGATTGTAGGAAGAGCACTCTGTGTTATTACCACTGCTTCAGTCAAACTGCCAGTTCAACTTTATCTCTCTCAGAGTAACATGGGGAAAAAAAAACCTTTAAAAAACTTGCATGCTACAGAGCTGGATTGTTTCTAGTGATCATGCAGCATGATTTATCCGCATAGAAAACTACTGAAACACCTAAACAGAAATAACAATGTCTACAGAAAAAACCCACTGTTTGATTGCTGTCTGTAGTACTCCTCTTGCTAACAGTGGCATTAAAATAATTAAAACTAAGCTATGCTCTCTTGGGGGGGGAAAAGTGCTCTAAGTACTTTTTGTGTCTACATAGGCAAAACAAAACTATGCAATGTTTCAGATTTCCTGACCCACCCTATGTTTTTCCTCCTTATCCTGGACTATTTTGGACTCTTACAAAAATGTAGGCTACTTCAAAAATGACAAATTTTAATTTTGCAGGCTTACAAGGAAATTGACTCTTCTCTTACAACCAGAATACACCATGATTTCAAGCAAATAAAAAACTACATGCACCTGAGAAAAAAAAACTTTAATTCAAGAAGTTAGACCTCCTAACCCCAACTTTTCAATTCAATTCAATACGTTGTTGATGTTGATTATGGAGCTTAACGTCCTCCCAGGTAACTAGGGACCTATATTGGGGCATGATTTTTTATACAATGTTAAAAGTGTAGGGTGTAATGGGGGGGAGGGGGACTGGAGGGTGACGGGGTGTAGTCGCTAATAAATTTAAAGGTGCGTTTATTATCTAATATACCAGACATTTTGTTTTGGCTGGTGTACAGAATAACATCACATAAAATCGCACTCGTAAAACATACAAAACACATAAAATGTACACATCAGTACACACATAACCCAAACCACACATATCCATACCAGCACCATCACACACATATCCACATACATACTCTAGTTTGTACATTATAAAAATAAATACATTATGATTAATATCATTACTAGTCAACTTAAATTAAGGCTCAAAATAGGTCTTAAGATGGATGTTATTTAGTGTAATGAAGAGATTATAAAAACCAAAAAAAAGCTATGAGAAAGAAAGTATGAAAGAATGATGCCCTTTCTCCGGTGAAAGTTCTGCTGATTGTGGTAACTTTTTTTTCTGTCTAAAACAGGCATCAGGTTAACTGAACGAGCTGTTTGAGGGGGTGGTGATCCTAACACTGGCCTATGGCAACACTGGCCTATGGCAGCTACAACAAAGCTCTGCATACACAGCAAGACTACAATGCAACAGTGCCCAGACTTTGACTGCTACAAATGCAAGTGTCCATAAACCAGGGTTTAATACAAAGTCATGTAGTATGTGAGTGAGTTCTGATGAAAAAGTGATTGTGTTGTAATATTGGTTATTACTGAGTGTTGATGTTACAATGATTACATTATAAAAACAACAACAGAACAATGTGAAGAGCAAACTTCTTCTGTGGGCATGCAAGTGAGTTAATCTTGTGTGTGTGTGTGTGAAACTATATGTGACTGAGTGTTACAAATTTAAATGACAACAGTTTTCTTGATAGCCTTTAAAAACAACAACAAATACATACATTTAACAATCAAACAAATATAGGCACCTCAAAAAAAGTTGTATGTACACCTTCGTGGCTGGTGATGCATTCTTGCTCCCCTGCAAGTTTTCATTCTACAATGTACCTCAGGCTAGCTTCCTCTCTCTCTCAAATCTGCCCCTCCCACACAATACAACAGGTACAGTGGCCACTCTGACACCAGTCTCTGAAATAATCAAGAACAGTTAAAACTGCGATGAGCTGTTGTTCTTTTACTCGTGAATGCAATGCATGAACACTTAAACAATATCCCACTTATTCGCGAGTGCGTTGACAAGGCGAGAGTGAAAAAATAGCACAGACTCGAAAGCAGACGATAAGTTCAGCACAGAGAGCGGGCGTGTTTACCTTTGATCGCTGAGACAAACAGTGTCGCAATTTTCATCGTCACTGTTTCACTACTGCTGGAAGTGGCCTCCACCCTCATCTTTCATGCTTGATTCGAGGAGAGAAACCGGTAGTTCGAACATGTACGGTTCAATTTCGTCTGCAGTTACGCTTGTTGTCATGTTGGTAAACAACCATCTCCACACGGTGTGACGTCACGGATAATTTATTCATAAGCCAGTCTCGCGAAGATCACGCGGCACAATGGCGGGTCGTTTTGGAGAAGAAATCCGTCGCTTCGGTCACAAAATTCGTCGGATTACGGCCTTAGAAGATTCCGAAGTAAACCAAACATTGTTGAAGACGGTAAGAAAGTGGTTTTCTAACTAACTGCAAACATCGGGAAGTGTTCGGTCGCGCAGGAACACGATTCGAAGCGTTTTTGACGCTAAAACAGCGTGGTCTGGTCCTTTAACATTTCATGCGCGTGTAAGAAATGTTTAAATACACGTGTAATTATTTATTACACGTGTATTTAATCATTTCTTACACGTGTATGAATTATTTATTACACGTGTATGAATCAATCATTACGCGCGTATTAATTATTTAGTACGCGCGTATGAATCATTTCTTACGCGCGTATGAATTATTTATTACGCGCGTATGAATTATTTATTACGCGCGTATAGGTTATGAGCCAAACGGCTTTCCATACTCCAGCTGTTTCTCGGCCTCCCTCTCTTTCTTTGCCCCTGCGGGTTCCAAGTGAGAGCCTGGCGGGTGAGGCTGGATGCTGGTTGAGGAGAAAATGGGGCTGGGTTGGACACACCCTCAGAATAGATTCCATGGCTTTGTAAAACATGAATGTGAAAACAAAACCTGTTTAAACCAATAAAAACATTTTTCTCAAGCACCAAGACAGTTGGAATGAACGAATAAGGAACAAAAATCAAATCAAACAATCAATTGAGAGGGAACAGATTTGATTTGATTTGATTGTTGTTGCTTTGTGGGTCCAGCGGACCATATAGGCCAAATCAGGACCCCAAGGGAACAAATACATTGAACACTATTTCCCCCCCCCCCCCCCCCCGCGTTTTATGGAAGAAAAAGCACTCCAACAAAAGGGCTTATGAAAAAGTAAAGAGAAATGTATTGTGTTCAGATTATATGAAAGGAGGTATAAATATGATAAACATGTAGGATTTTCAAGCATCATTTTTGCTGACATGGGCGAAGAATGTACAAAGTGATTTGTTTGAAAAATGGATGAGTGTTTATTTAACAACTCGGCCATTGTGTACAGAAGTAAAACGCTTTTTTTTTATATTTAGTCAAGTTTTGACTAAATATTTTAACATCGAGGGGGAATCGAAACGAGGGTCGTGGTGTATGTGCGTGTGTGCGTGCGTGCGTGTGTGCGTGTGTGTGTGTGTGTAGAGCGATTCAGACTAAACTACTGGACCGATCTTTATGAAATTTGACATGAGAGTTCCTGGGTATGAAATCCCCGAACGCTTTTTTCATTTTTTTGATAAATGTCTTTGATGACGTCATATCCGGCTTTTCGTGAAAGTTGAGGCGGCACTGTCACGCCCTCATTTTTCAACCAAATTTTTTTTACTTCCAGTAAAAATCTCGTACGCAAAAATGGGATCGGGCGAAGGGATAATGCCAATAAGTGATCTCGCGCACACGAATGTCGAGCTACCCTCCTTCCACCACCAAGACTAACAGGGGACAAGGGAGTAAAAATTTCGTACACCTGGCATGGGAAGTTAAATTGCTTGTGTTTGGGTGAAGTAATTTATTCGTTATTTATTCGTCATGGGAGTAACATTTTTGTACGAAATGTTTTCTCGGAAATCACCTGTCTTGGGGAGTAATTTTCTCGTGAAATGGGGGAGTGCTTTTTTCGTAAAGGGAGTAACTTTTTCGTACAAAATGTTTACTCCGGAGTAAAAATCTTGTGGGGGTAATTTTCTCGTGTTACACCGGTCACGCCGCGCGAAAAGTACTGTGCGCTGTGCTGCACGCTTTGGGCAAAATAAATATCAAGTTCAGCTTGATAAAAAAAATCATTGGACGTTGGCTCGTAATTGTACAGTAAAAGAACGATTCAGATTGCTACAATGGAAGATTTTGCACAACGTGTATCCCACCAATATTTTATTAAATAAAACGAAGATTAGAGTTTTTTCTTTGAATTGTACAAAGTTGCGAAATTTTTGGATAAGTGTTCAGAATTATATAATTATTCATATTGGCAAAAACGTTGTTTTGAGAAAACAAGATGTCCTTTTTGGTTATAAAGTTAATAAAAATAATCAAATTGAAAACAAGCAAATAAATCACATTATATTAATTGCAAAAATGTCCAAAAGTACATTAATTTTTAAATATGGTAAACAAGTATGATTTGAATGTTGTGTTTGAATAAAAATGTACGATGAGACGGCAATTTCTTCATGTATGATATGGCACAGTCAATGTATTGTTGAATTAAAAAAAAAGTAAAAAAAAGGTAATAAACAAATAACAGAAATAAATGTATCAACACACGAGAAGTAAGTACATGTTAATAAATAAAAACGAAAAAAGAAAAATGCAGAACAATTTCAGAAAGGGAGCGGATAAGAAAACTGATCTCCCACGAAGAAATTATCGAGTAGATCCTTCTATCTTCCCATCAGGCATACGCCATAAGAAAGAAGATTTGATTTGAGGTATATACAGCATACTAGATACATTTCATGGCTTTCATTTTTAAATTCAATAAAAAATAAATAAACACACACACCCACACACACCCACACCCACACACACACACGTACACACACGCACGCACACACACATACACACGCACACACACATACGCCCGCACACCACTTGATCTATACCCACAATGTTTCCGAGTCAACCTTATAATCACCCACAAATACAAACATGATGAAGATCTAATTCAAGCGAATTCAAATGCTTGCATAGTTAACAGCATAGTGTATCGCAATTCAGAATTGTCACAAGTTTAACAATCATAATTTATATAACCGGAAAGAAAAGAAATCAATTCAAAGATATACATTTTAATAGAACCAGTGTGATCTGCGAATCTACTGATAATGAATTAGATGCAAGACATACGTGAATAACGTTTATCAATACAACAAGCGACCATAATAATTATCACAAGTGACCCTCTTTATATTTACAAGGAGACAAACGTTAGTTTACATGTACATTTCTGAGAAAAATAAGCTCTGACTCCGTCAAAAAAAATCCAACTTTATACATATTCATGCATCACAGGAGCAGCTTCTTTGCATTTACAACTTTAGTGGGTAAATATTTCTTATACTTGTGTACTGGGGAAAATTCATGCACAGTATGTGATCTCTTTCTGTCAAGTCTTGGGCCAAACGGACTCGTGACTTCGGAATAAAAAATTCGGACTGTTTTGATGGAGAAAAAACAAATCGAAGTTTTTGACCAAGACAAACTTGTTTTCAATAAATCACTGCAGAAAGATTATTACGGTTAATATTGCCCCCCAATATAACCTTAAAGTATCTTCTAAACGCCCAGTATCGATTGTAACGTCTTTACCATTCGTCTCTGCTCCCTTTTCACCACTCGTGTTTACTCCGTAAATGTCAGCCCTTTAGTGTGTTTTAAATTTTTTTTTTAATTACCTACACTCTCTCCTACAAAACATATTTAATATAATTACAATACTCCCTATCTCTAATTTTGATGTAATTTGTTTCTCAAAAACTTTACGTTTCTCTGACTAATGTCTAATTATAGTATTGTTATTTACTAACTGTGACACATCACAACCCAAACCTTCGCTCTGGTAATTGTGTATATTCAGATTTTTTATTTTTTTTTTATTTTTTTTTTAAGATCTTGCCTCCCTTGTCCATGTTTCTCTAACACATCAGAAACCGAAACTACGGTCCATTCCCTGCACTTCCTCTGTAAGCATGCTTCACAAGTTCCAAGTTGCTGTAATAGCGAGTGTCGATGTCTGCCACGCCTGTTTTCTCCTCCCTCCTCACCCTGTCGAAGTACCACTGTTCCGTGCAATCGTACGCCAGCGGGTAAAAATCGTACGAGAATTTGTTGGCCACAAAATGGCGGCTCCGCGACAGATCGGCAACTTCCGCGAGGCCAAAATGGCAAATGTTGCGCAGGAATTTGCCACTACACGTGCGGTTCGACGTGTCCCAGATTTTGAAGCGGTTGAGCATGATGCGTCGCTTGGATGTGATGTTGCCTGGGAGAGAGAGAGAAACAAGCCGCGTAAGGCGAAATTACAACATTTAGTCAATCTGTCGAACCCACAGAATAAAACTGAACGCACTGCATTTTTTTTTCACCAAGACAAAACAGCTTCGTCAATCCACGCGGCAAGGAAATCGCTCATTTTGTCCGTGCAAAACGAAGTGAAACTGACATGCAAGAATAGCGAAATAGCGTACTGCGGTAAGCAGGGAAGCGCGCTTTTCTGTATTCTTTTTAACTTTCTGAGCTTGTTTCGAATACAATATATTATATTTATATGTTTTTGGAATCAGGAAATGATAAGGAATAAGATGAAATCATTTTTTGATCGATTTCTTAAATAATAATCGAAGTACTAATTAACCTATTTTCGTTAATTGTGATCACATTTTAAGAGTAAACATGACATATGTATATATTTTTAGATTCAAAATTTAATGAAGAATACGATGCAATCAATTTTAAATCTGTTTGCGAAAAATCGATTTTAATGACAACTTTAATGAGCAAACTCATTAATTAACTTTTAAGCCTCCAAGCTGAAATGCAATACCAGAGTCCGGGCTTTGTCGAAGATTACTTGACAACAATTTAAACCAAAATAATTGGTTGAAAAATGAGAGCGTGACAGTGCCACCTCAACTTTCACAAAAAGCCGGATATGACGTCATCAAAGATATTAATTTTATCCAAAAAAACCAGAAAACGTCTGGAGATATAATACTAGGGAACTCTCATGTTAAGTTTCATGAAGATCGGTCCAGTAGTTTCTCAGAATCGCGTTACACACACACACGCACACACACACACACACACACACATACGCACACACACACACACACACACACACACACATACATACACCACACCCTCGTCTCGATTCCCCCCTCTACGTTAAAACATTTAGTCAAAACTTGACTAAATGTAAAAACAAGAAAAATAGGATTAGAGAGTTAGAGAGAGTGTGAGAGAGAGAAAGGGAGAGAGAGAGAGAGAGAGAGAGAGAGAGAGAGACAGACAGACAGACAGACAGACAGACAGACAGACAGATGCAGAGGGAAAGACACAAAGAGAGAGAGAGAGAGAGAGAGAGAGAGAGAGAGAGAGAGAGAGAGAGAGAGAGAGAGAGGGGAGGGTATGACCAGGGGCCAGTTTCATAAGCCAGAAACACAGTCGACCGACTGCAGTTGTCCGAGATAACCACAGTAATCCGACGTAATCGGGTTTCACGAACAAAATTTTGGTCGACTGACTGCGGGTCGTCTCACCGGAAGTCGGCCGAACACGGTGAAGCTCTCCCCCCAACACTGTGTTCGGCTTACTGCGGTAAACCGAAAAAAAATGTAATTATCCGCACAGTCAATGGCAGAATGCTCACACTTGTTTGGATTGTGAGCCAAACCTTGTGATTGTTCTTCGAAATGTATCTATCATGACGCAGTAATCCAGGAGACAAGTCAGGGTTATGTCTTGAAGACGTCACATTATGGCGTAAGAGGGTTCGACGTCACGCGAAGGAATTACTGAAAGTCTCGGTCATTGTTATTTTGAGCGGGCCGAGACTTGTTTTTTCTTCGAAATCGGCCATTTCCACGTGCGAATGAGCAAACGGAAGTGGTAATGTTGCTAAATTTAGCCCTCGACTTGGCCATTCGGATTACTGTACAGTCGGTCGACTGCGGTTGTCCGCGGGTGACGGTGATTCGCTCATGAAACGCGCTTTTCGGTGACCCGGCGATCAACCACAGTCCATCGACTGGGCAGTCGATCGACTGTCAGTCGGTTCACTGCTATCTTATGAAACTGGCCCCAGGGCCGGACCAAATGAGTTGTAAGGGGGGGGGGGGGTTCCTCCTTTTTTGGGGGGGCAAATCAGCGAAGTGGCGAACTAGGGGGGTCCGGGGGCATGCTTCCCCGGAAAATTTTTGAAAAACGGTTAAAATCTGTGCAATCTGGTGCATTCAGGGCCTTGTTTGGAGGGTTAAGGCCTGTCAGTGTGAGTTGGTGGGGGGGGGGGGGGGGGTACCTTTTTCTCATCGGATTTCACATTGAATAAAATTTGTTAGAGACACACACAAAATTTATTTAAAAAAAAAAACCCACTCAAAGCAAGGTACATGCTTTTTCCAGGGGTGGGGTTCCGGAACCCCTGGAACCCCCCCCCCCCCCCCCCCCCCTGGGTCCGGCCCTGATGACAGACAGACAGAGGCAGCGAAAGACAAGCGTACACAGACTGAGACAGAGAGAGGCACAGAGACAGAGACGCAGATAGAGAGATAGAGAGAAAGAGAGAGAGAGAGACAGAGAGAGACAGAGAGAGACAGAGAGTCGGAGTCGGAGTCGGACATTTTATTTGTTAGGCCTCCGGCCCATAACAAGACTGGTGACACATTATACAAGCGAACAATGGTTAAAATAAGCAGAAAAAGCAACATTATGGACCTGCATCTTGCAACTGAGCATTTTCCAGAGAATCAGTGCGAAATCGTAGTGCTTTGTAAATATACGTTGCTAACTGTCTTACCACTTGGCCATTTGTTGAGGATAGTAATTGGCACATTCTAAACATGGATGGGTTCCGATAATACTTTGAGGCTATTAATTCAACTCTGATCTCATTATATGCGGGACAAACAAGTAAAAAATGTACTTCCGTCTCCAGTGTATCATCTGAGCACAAAGGGCAAAATCTGTCTACGTTATTCACATTGGGTTTAATAGTGGTTATTTAAGGGTGACATACCAAATCTGAAACGTGCTAACATTCTTCTCAAATGAACATTTCTTATCTGATACAAATAACCACTCATACACAATAACCACATATACAACAAATGTTTATTTTGAATGTTTTATGTATGTTATTATTACGGACACAAACGCTCAGCAATGTAATTTCTCTTTTAGAGATTAATAAAGTGATTGTATTGTATTGTATTGTATTGTATTGTATTGTATTGTATTGTATTGTATTGTATTGTACTGCTTAAATAACGAATACACATTATAAAAAACGTGTGATTCAAGGGAACTATGCCAATCCTGTCTAAAGCAATCGACAAGTCTTTGGCGAAATTCTCTTACAAACGTGGAAATATCACCAACACCTTGTGCTTCCCACACTTCACCAAATCCATACTTGTACAAAACATTACGAACGTTACAAGCCCATGTCGTGTAGTTTTGCCTTTGTATAGACAGTAACATATTATACACTTTCTTGGGGTACCTGTTGCCATCCATCCGAGTTAATCGAAGCCAAAACTTCATACACTTTATGTGCGTCACCACAAACAGAGGATAACGTCCTGTTTCACCGTAAACTATATGCCTTGGTGACTTCGAATGGACACCGACAAACCTTTTAATGGCAGACAAATGTACTCTTTCAACAATTTGTTGATCAGCAGAGAGTCCCCAGACCTCCGAACCGTACGTCAAGATCGGTTGTATTTGACTGTCAAACAGTTTAAAAAATGTATCAGGAGAATATTCCCCAATACTCCAAAGAAGTTTGAGGATAGCTGATACTCCCTTTCTCGCGCGATCAGCAAGGTCGTTTAGAGTGTGGGAGAAAGAGATTCTTGTGGACATATAGACTCCTAAATATTTATACATGTTTACAACTTTCACTTCACTATCACCAAAGAACCATTTTTCTCGTAATGCTAGATGACCACCGTTTCTAAACACAACTATGTTCGATTTAGCCATATTTACGACTACCTGAAGCTTCTTTGAGGTGGTCAATAAAACATTTAGCTGGTTTTGCAGAGACAGAGAGAGAGACAGAGACAGAGACAGACAGACAGACAAAACAGACAGACAGACAGACAGAGAGAGAGTCACAGACAGACATAGAGAGAGGGAGAGAGAGAGAGAGTCACAGACAGACAGAGAGAGAGTCACAGACAGACATAGAGAGAGAGGGAGAGAGGAAGAAAAAGAAAGAGACAGAGAGAGACCGAGAGACAGGTGGTGAGGACCAGCACTCAGGTATACTCGAGTAGAGAGGTAAACACAAAATGATACGGTTGAATGACTGGGGTTCGCCGGATTACACGAGGGAGGTGTTGGTGGGGCTGCGGTTGAATCTTGAACGAACGAACGAACGAACGAACGAACGAACTTTATTACTCAAGGATGGAGATTTTAGGCTCACGCCTAGTCTTACAATCTGTCCCTGCTAAGGGTAGAGTAGGGGTGTCTGGTTTGGTTAAGGGGGGTGGGGGGGGGTGATGTTGGCAGGGAAGCTGAGTCGGTGATAACTTTATTTCATAAAGAAAAATTGTTTCCTGTGATGACTTTCTGTTTGTCCTAAAAAAAAATGTTTGTGTGTACAAATGTAATTCAAAATAATCAAGATTTTACCAATCATAAAAGACGAAAAAGAAGAAGAACAAGAAGAAGATTTTCAGTTGAGTTGATGAATCAAATAACTTGAATGCCCAGCTCAGTGTGCTTAAAGGTTGGTATATTCAGTTGTTTTTATGTACAAGCAAATATCCAAAATTAGTATTGAATTGCCAATCACGTACTTGCCATTTCAATGTGTTTCGACATTATGAACAAAACATGGAAATAGGTTTTGTTCTGACTTATATAAGTTATATAAGACTTTTAGGCAATTCATTCACTAAAAGTAGTGCTGCTTTAATACTGTGAACGAGGCCTAATCAACTTAGCATTAATGTATCTTGTTGGGTTTGTTGCTTGGTGTCCGTGTGTGATAGACAGACAGACAGACAAACAGACAGACCGACCGACGGACCGACCGACAGACAGACAAACAGACAGTCAGACAGACAAACAGACAGACAGACAGACAGTCAGTCAGACAGACAGACAGAGGATAATCCGAAGTCATTAAGCAATAAAACAAATCAGAGGGAAAAAATCAAGCAACCGAAACGGCCACTTGGCTTCAGCTATAGAAATGTTCCGTTACATCGGTAATTGAAGTCAGCTGAAATGTCGGCATGCCAATCCTGAGCGCCTGTTGCGTTTACACTGACCGTTGGACGGTCCCAGAAATAGACTTCTAGCCGGCAACAGAGATTGACAGACCGTCCGCTGCAAACTGGCCAATGGTAGGCCAGGCCGTCTTACACTTCTGGCCTCCCATCGGCCATGGGAGATTTTCACAAAATATGTTGCCCCTTTATTTTTTTTCAAACAGTTTATTTACCAAATGCAAAGCACAGGATTTTGTTATGGTGTATGCATCCAAACTTCACACTCCTTCCACACGCATATTATATCATAATAAATATGTACAGATAAAGTGTTCAATTTCACTGGGCCTATTTACATATGTGTACACCAACCAGACAGTTCAAAACGGACTGGTTGTTCTTTTAGCACCAATTTGACATGAGTAATCACAGGTTACATGGATAAAGATAAATGAATTCCCTAAAATCATATCTAAAAATATAGCTATCAATATAATAAATCCGAGTACATGCTAACACAGTTATTCAAAGGACACAACCCTTACATCTATTAAGATATTTCATTTAAGGATACTCGATCCCTTTCAAAACTTTAACTGACACATATCACAAATCTAACAGATCTAAGAACGATCCACCATTGAGGCCGCAAGGACTGCCTCAGGAAAGAAACTGTTTCTGAAACGAGAAGTCCTGCTCTTCAGAGCGCGGAAGCGCTTGCCTGACGGGAGGAGCTCGAACAGATGGCCGGCTGGGTGAGATGAGTCTGCCACTATACCCCTAACTCTCTTTGCTAAACGTGAGCTGTACAGTGAGGCGACTGACGGAAGTTCGCAACCCACAATACGAGACGCTTGTCTGACAATGCGCTCCAGCTCTTCCTTGTTCCTAGCACTGGCACCGCTAAACCACACGGTGACTGAAAAACACAGAATGCTTTCTACAGTGGCCCTATAGAACTGCTTTTGGATGGCTTGGTTCAGTCTAAATTTCTTCAGCTGTCTAAGGAAGTGAAGCCTCTGCTGACACTTCTTGATGATGGGCTCTGTGTTTTTGTCCCATGTGAGGTCGCTCGAGATGATTGTGCCTAAAAATCTAAAGGAGTCGACCTGCTCAACACTTTCACCGTTGATCTCTAAAGGGGTGAGTGCGAGTTTGTTCTTTCTAAAATCTACAATCATTTCTTTGGTTTTAGAGACATTGAGCTCTAAGTTGTTGTCAGAGCACCAGCCAACCAACTGTTCCACCTCCTCTCTATACACACTTTCATATACTTTTAAATTAACCAGGCGATCACCAACCTGTGTAGGACCCAGGAACTCCAAACTGATGCATGTTGTTGAGCGTGGCGAAGAAAGTTTCATCGGGAATTGCCGTTCGCTTGGTCCAGGCCAGAAAGTCACGTGCATACGAGTAGTGCAACAGGAAGTCAACAAAACCACGTGACGCCGCCACGTGAACCGGTCCCTTGGCAACGGTGATGTTGTGTGGGGGAGGAGACTTTGCCTTTTGCCATCTCCATTTGTTACGTCTGGGAGTTGATACAAATGCATTTTAGAAGAATATTCTAAACACTTTCGTCAACAATATCGAGGATATGAAAATGTTATTATCAGGTACCGCTGTAATACTCATACGCGCGCATGCACAGGCAGACAACACAGACAGATCGATAATTGACAGACACGCGAGCGCACACACACACACACACACACACACACTGACACACACTTACACGCACACACACACACACACACTTACACGCACACACACATACACACACACACACACACACACACACACACACACACATGCACCTACTCTTTAGGACGCTCTCCCAGAATATCGTTCGCTCCTTTGTATGCTGTCAGAATCTTCACCAACTCCTTGTTCGTTTTCAGAGGGAATTCCTGCCCTGTCAGATTGATCAAGTACTTCCATTTGCTGCGCATGCGCCATAATGCCTGCATGCAAATGAGCTCTGGTTCAAGGACGCTGAACTTGCCCCACTTCACGTCAATTTGTCTCGGTGACTCGATCACGTTGGGAAGACATTTGATAATGGCTCGAATCTGATATTAAAAAATGTAGAAAGAAAGAAAGAAAAGGAAAAAAAAAGATGTCATGAACTTTAGTATGCATTGTTATTAAAATGTTGTCCTATTGAATTCAATTCTGTTCTGTTATTTAGAAATAATCATTCAATGTAGTCTACACAACATCATGTCTCAATTCAGTTTAGTCAGAAGTACATTTAAAAGAAGTGGTTATAACGCCCAGTACATGCAGTCGACGCACGGAGATTCAAGCGCCCACTAGGCTTTGTCCAAAAGCCGAAGATACTAAAAACAGAATGGGTAATTCTGGGAAATCTTTCACTGAAAGTACTCGACATTATGCAACCCTTTGAAAAATTCGATCTTCAATACATCACACAAAAAACCCACCTTTGGAGTGAGTTAAAATTAATAAAATACAATTGTACAAAAGTTCAGAAATAATAGAAAAGTTGATTTAAAAAAAAAAAGTTTGAACAATGTTCTTGACTGCCAGGAGATTGGAACCCGTGACCGCCGCTGTGACGACTTGACATCCAAGCGCTCTACCGATTGAGCTAACCGGGCAACTCTGTCTCCAGGGGCAAAAAGAACAATAGTAATCAGTATTACCTCGTCGGTTTCGGAGTTTCTCCGTTCGTATTTGTGTGTTGTATGTCGATCTCACTGTTCTAGGTAAGTTAAATTGATAACTGAACCTATGCTCCCGTTCACTTCGTACCAGTGTCGCATCGTATCAGAAAGCAAACTCAAGTAGCATTAATTGCAAGTGTGACATGACCGACATTATGTTGGCAGTCCAGCTCCGAAATGCATTGACCAATCACCGAAAGGCGCTGACGTCATTTCATGAAAGGATTTCCCTACCCAGAACTCCAAACGGTTTTTGAGATTTTGAAGATTTCGTTCGGGACGATGACGCCCTATAGCCGGTTTATTATATGAAGGGAAGCAAGCGATTTAAAAAGCGGGCGTCGACAGAGGCAATGAAGGGGGATACTTACTTATAAAATCATATACCTATGGTTAAGTTGAAATTATTTCAGTACAGCTCATTAGAGGAAAAGTTCAATGCAATTTGTTTCAGTCTATTGAAAGTTTACAGGCACGGTTGGCCCAGTGGTAAGGCGTCCGCCCCGTGATCGGGAGGTCTTGGGTTCGAACCCCGGCCGGGTCATACCTAAGACTTTAAAATTGGCAATCTAGTGGCTGCTTCGCCTGGCGTCTGGGCATTATTTGGTTAGTGCTAGGACTGGTTGGTCCGGTGTCAGAATAATGTGACTGGGTGAGACATGAAACATGTTCTGCGACTTCTGTCTTGTGTGTGGCGCACGTTATATGTCAAAGCAGCACCGCCCTGATATGGCCCTTCGTGGTCGGCTGGGCGTTAAGCAAAACAAAAACAAAAACAAAAAAAAACAAAAGTTTAATAATATTTCATTCTGTTCATCCGAGTTCACCTGAGTTTACAAATATCTCGAGCTTTGTTATCCTTTTGACATTTAGTCAAGTTTTGACTAAATGTTTTAACATGGAGGGGAATCGAGACGAGGGTCGTGGTGTGTGTGTGTGTGTGTGTGTGTGTGTGTGTGTGTGTGTGTGTGTGTGTGTGTGTGTGTGTGTGTGTGTGTGTGTGTAGAGCGATTCAGAGTAAACTACTGGACCGATCTTTATGAAATTTTACATGAGAGTTCCTGGGCATGATATCCCCAGACGTTTTTTTCTTCCATTTTTTCGATAAATGTCTTTGATGACGTCATATCCTGCTTTTTGTAAAAGTTGAGGCGGCACTGTCACACCCTCATTTTTCAATAAAATTGATTGAAATTTTGGCCAAGCAATCTTCGACAAAGGCCGGACTTTGGTATTGCATTTAAGCTTGGAGGCCTACAAATTAATTAATGACTTTGGTCATTAAAAATCTGAATATTGTAATTAAAGTTATATTTTTATAAAACGATCCAAATTTACGTTCATCTTATTCTTCATCATTTTCTGATTCCAAAAACATATAAATATGTTAGATTCGGATTAAAAACAAGCTCTGAAAATTAAAAATATAAAAATTATGATTAAAATCAAATTTTTGAAATCGAGTTAAAAACAATTTTATCTTATTCCTTGTCGGTTCCTGATTCCAAAAACATATAGATATGATATGTTTGGATTAAAAAGACGCTCAGAAAGTTAAAACGAAGAGAGGTACAGAAAAGCGTGCTATGCAGCACAGCGCAACCACTACCGCGCTGAACAGGCTCGTCAATTTCACTGCGTTTTGCACGAGCGGCGGACTACGGTCATTGTGAAAAAAAATGCAGTACGTTCAGTTTCATTCTGTGAGTTCCACAGCTTGACTAAATGTAGTAATTTCGCCTTACGCGACTTGTTTTTTCTTCTCTCAATTAAGTTTGAAAGACGGAGCAGTTCCGTAAATAATGATGTGTCCATTTTAAAGACGCAACTACAACCAGATTTAGGTACGCGTAACCCAAAACACTGCAACCACACACCTCTTGATTTGCCTTGAGGCCACGTTCCCACTAAAAACAAAATGTCAAATGTCGTGTTTTATCTTTCGTTTAATATTGAAAAAGAAGCGGGTCAATTCAGAAGATTGTTTGAATATATAGTACATTTTACTTGTTTTTATGAGGACAGTAAAATCTTAAGCCTTGAGCCATTAACTAAGTCAAATATTTAACTTTCCGTACCCTAAGTGCTGCATCCCACCCCCTGGCGTTTTCCCAAGGTCCACATGAACACTATTTAGGCTGAACTTTCTATTGAATTAAAAGAAGACAAAAATAATTGTCCAAAAAAGTTATCAGTTAAAATGTATGTGTGTGTGTGTGTGTGTGTGTGTTTGTGTGTGTGTTTGTGTGTGTGTGTGTGTGTGTGTGTGTGTGTGTGTGTGTGTGTGTGTGTGTGTGTGTGTGTGTGATTTGAATAGTTAAAGATTTTGTCAATTGAAAGTAATCTTTGATATAATTGAATTTGCCCTGCATACAGAATTGTTTATTTGTGCAATAATGTTTTGTTAGTTTTGGTTGGATTTCCATCATATAAATAATCCTTATCCCCTTTTTAAGTTGACGTTTTAATCAATATGAAAAAATAAAAATAAATAACTAATGTCTTTGTTTACATATTCATAACCCAACCTGCCGCAAAAGATCTGGCGTGGTACTGAGTTTAGGGTGAACTAGTCTAAGTGCTCGTTTTGAAGTGTCGTTGAAAGAAACAAGGGGGATGGGAGTGGGTGTGAAATGTTCAGCTTCATGCTTCAATACGGAGAAACTAAGGCCCAAACAAAAAATAGGTGTGGTTACGGTAACATAGCCAAAAAAATAGGGTAGGTAGGTAGGCAATCACTTTTTTTTTTAAAACTTTTTTTTCTAATGTGTACAAATTAAACCTACTTGACAGGGAAATAAGTGTGCGACACGGGCGCTTTCGCTTTCATTGCGTTTTTTTCACTCGGTTTTTTTTTTTTTTTTTTTTTTTTTTTACAAATGTAATAAAAAGTTATAGGATCGGCCCCTAAAAATAGGGTAGGTCGGGTTACCGTAACCACACCTATTTTTTTTTAGGCCTAACTACTTATTTGTTCAGATTTTCAAAACCAAACCTGTTGCAAAACGTCTGACCTTTTTGTCTTCTTTTGTTTTCCTCAAAATTGTAATCAATCAAAACGTCTGACTTGGAACTGAGTTCAGGTGAACCAAGTGCTCGATGTGAAGTTTGATTAAACAAAACCAGGGGAATGAGAGTGGGTGTGTGTTCAGCTTGATCCTTCAATACGGAGAAACTAACTACTTCATTTGTTTAGATATTCAGAACACCACCCAATGCAAAACTCCTGGCTTCGCCGTGAGTTCAAGAAAACACAAGTAAAGCTAGGTTTTCTCAGAGATACTGTAGATCTCTGGTTTTCTATAGAAATTGAACACAGTCCACGCTGAACTTTTCTTCAAAGAAACTCTTGGCTATCCTTTCATTGTGAAAATGGACTGCATTTATAATGGCGTTTATTTCATGTATTCATTATTTTGAAATAGTCCCTACCCCAACTAATACTCAACCTTTGTGTGGGTTTCCTGAGATCCAGATGAAAGCTATTCAGGCCGAAGTTTCTATTTAATTAAGAAGTCGCGTAAGGCGAAATAACAACATTTAGTCAAGCTGTCGAACTCACAGAATGAAACTGAACGCACTGCTTTTTTTCCCCAAGACCGCATACTCGTAGTTTTGTCAGTCCACCGCTCGTGGCAAAGGTAGTGAAATCGACAAGCCATGCAGAATAGTGCGGTAGTGGTCGCGCTGAGCTGGATAACACGCTTTTCTGTATGTCTATTCTTTTGAGCTTACTGAGCATGTTTTTAATCCAAACATATCACATCTATATGTTTTGGGAATCAGGAACCGACAAGGAATAAGCTGAAATTGTTTTTAAATCGATTTCGGAAAATTAATTTTAATCATAATTTTCATATTTTTAATTTTCAGAGCTTGTTTGTAATCTAAATATAACATATGTATATGTTTTTGGAATCAGAAAATGACGAAGAATAAGATGAAATTACTTTTGGATCGTTTAATAAAATAATAATTTTAATGACAAGATTCCGATTTTTAATGACCAAACTCATTCATTAGTTTTTAAGCCACCAAGCTGAAATGCAATGCCAAAGTCCGGCCTTCGTCAAAGATTGCTTTGCCAAAATTTCAATCAATTTTATTGAAAAATGAGGGTGTGACAGTGCCGCCTCAATATTTACAAAAAGCCGAATATGACGTCATCAAAAGTATTTATCAAAAAAATGAAAAAAACATCCGGGGATATCATTCCCAGGAACTCTCATGTCAAATTTCATAAAGATCGGTCCAGTAGTTTAGTCTGAATCGCTCTACACACACACACGCACAGACACACACACAGACACACAGACACACACAGACACACACACACATACACACACACACACACATCAATCAATCAATCAATATGAAGCTTATATAGCGCGTATTCCGTGGGTACAGTTCTAAGTGCTTGTCGAAGAGTTGTCAACACAGGACTAACAAAGAAACTAACATCTTCAGACGGACACGAACCCTATCACACACTAGCAAACCCTGGTAAACAAACAACTGTTTAACAACAATGTACACATCAATAGCTAGGTCCAAACAAAATAATATTAAGCACAAAGAAAACACCTCTCACAGAGCACAGCACAAGAATGTCTTTTGGGGCACAACACATCACGTCGAGCATGAAAGTCGCAGCCAGCTACGGGAAGAACTGAGTCTTCAACCTACTCTTGAACTCGTCAAGAGAGGGGCTCTGGCGAAGCTCAAGCGGCAGGGAGTTCCAGACGGAGGGGCCCGCGGAGGGAAATGCACGCTGACCAGCAGATGCGAGTTTCGAGCGAGGGATGTGGAGGCGGAGAGGGTCAGCAGCAGAACGAAGGGGACGGTCGGAGGGCTGGGTGTACAGGTCCAGGGAGGATTGAAGGTACTCGGGAGCAGAGTCGTTGAGACACTTGTAGACCAGAGTGGACAGTTTGTAGGAGATTCGGGTGTTGACAGGGAGCCAGTGCAAGGAGCGAAGTAGGGGGGTGATGTGATCTCGCTTCGTCTTCCTCAACGTCAGCCTGGCAGCGGCGTTCTGGACTCGTTGTAGGCCATGAATGGAT
Organism: Littorina saxatilis; assembly: GCF_037325665.1. Lineage (NCBI taxonomy): Eukaryota > Metazoa > Mollusca > Gastropoda > Littorinimorpha > Littorinidae > Littorina > Littorina saxatilis. Next base: position 33,301,141 of record NC_090255.1, read on the forward strand.
GAGGCGGGGAGGCCAGCCAGAAGGGAGTTGCAGTAGTCCAGACGACTGAAGATGAGGGAGACAACCAGCTTGACACAGGCGTCGTGGGTGAGGTAGCGACGGATGGAGGCGATGCGTCGTAGGTGGAAAAAGCAGGTCTTGATGATGAAGGAGATGTGTGTCTGCATGGAGAGAGTGGAGTCGAGAAAGACGCCAAGGCTCTTGACAGCAGGGGAGAATGGAACAGTCGCGTCATCCAGCTGAAGGTCGGTCACACAAACATACACCACGACCCTCGTCTCGATTCCCCCTCTATGTTAAAACATTCAGTCAAAACTTGACTAAATGTAAAAAACAAGACTAATTCAAATACATTTAGTCAATCTGTCGGAATGCAAATCGAATGAAGTTTGACACTGAAAACCGAAAAGTTGTCATCACCAAGACTACTACAACTTAACCGAGACTGGATGAGCTGTCTCGGCAAAGTCCATGCAAAGAAATAACCAGAAAGATAAGTTGTTGGAACGTTTGTTATTGACAACACAATACGTTACATTCACAATAACAATTGTTGTTGTCAATAACAAACGTTCCAACAACTTATTTAATCTTTTGTTCTTTTCTTTTTTTTTCTTTCTTTTTTTCGTCCTTACACCTGTTCCTTTGTCCCGTTGTGCTCTCACACCGCCCCGAGCCTACACTCGCTGCTCCAACCACCTCTGAATTTCGTTCCGCTACCTTTCTTGTTTTTTATTCTGAAATTTGGAACGTTTGCAGTCTTTTTGTTTTTGGATTTATTCATGCAAAGCATGGCCAACTGTGTCGCTGCGCCGGTTAATCGCTTGAAGTGACAACTAGTATAGCGCAGTAGCGCTAGTGCTCAATAGGATAATGCGATTTTCTGTATTTTTTAACTTTCTGAGCTTGTTTTTAATGCAAGCATAACATATGTGTACATTTTTGGATACAGGGCAATATAAAGAATATAATAAAACAATATGCCATTATTTTTAAATCTGGTATCGAAAATTTAATTTTAAACACTACTTTAATGAACAAATTAATTGTAAACATAGACGACTTTATTATCTCAACAGAACTTTTTTTGGTGGTGTGTATATGACAACAAGCATATAACATGACATGGAACAACATGAAACGTTTAGATACAGTAAACGTATTAAAAATGAATAATTCCTTAAACAAAAGCTCATCATCATATTAACTCACAATTCGTATATATTCATAATCTCCCAACCACCCCTCTCTCTCTCTCTCTCTCTCTCTCTCTCTCTCTCTCTCTCTCTCTCTGTCTGTCTCTCTCTCTCTCTGTCTTTCTCTGTCTCTATCTCTTTCTCTCTCTATATATATTACATGCTGTTTCTTTTACAAAACTTATAAGAAATATTATCAAGCAGCTGGCAAAATATAACTGTACTCTCTGATTATATTGAAAAACATGATTATATATAATTCATGAAGAATTTTTTTTGATTTTAATTTTTATTTTTTTATACAAACACATATTTCTCTGTTATATATAATTTTCTAGCATTGCTGAAGAATCCTAATGCATCTTAAAATGTCTTATTGGTTGCTTGACATGTTAATTATGGTAAATATGTTATTTGTACTATAGTTAAACTTATCTTTTATTTCTTCTTGTTTGTTACCCCTCAATGGGCGAGGGCCGGATGTAAAAAAGCATGTATACATTGCTTATTCTGTCACCCTCGTAAAATAAATTTCAATTCAATTCAATTCAATTCAATTCTCTCTCTCTCTTTTCCCAAGTGACGTTCGCCCCAAAGCCTAAAATCAAGCGCACGAATACGACGCGGATAAAACTATTTCATAAGAGTGAACATACTCTACAACGGTATCACATAATGTGTAGAGACTATAAGTACTACAGGTATCTGCTTGTGGTAGAGACTTAATACGTCTTGGTTATTGGTTGAAATTAAAATCAATAATGTTAAAGTTATCACCATTTAATTAGTTCTGGAGCATCATCCTGTCCAGATCTGTGTAAAATGTCATATTTTGTTAAAAAAAATACAAATAACATTTATGTATCGATCAATTTAAGTAAGAAGTCCTTGTATTATTGTTTACGATTGAACGCACACAGACATGCACTCTTTTGTTGTCTCGACTAGCCGCCTAAGTTATGAGTTTTTGTCGGGCTCTGACGTCACATGGCTCAAAATAATAAGGAAAATCCCATGTTCAATCGATACATCGTCGCTGTAATTCACAAACCTTGTATCTCAATGTTTGAGATTTTGGAACTAAAACAGAAGTTAGCCCCCTTATTGTTTGCCAATGTGGTGAGAAAAGCTTTGAATCTCCAGCTGCTTTCCAAAGTGATAAAAAGTTCTTGAGAACAAACTTGTATCTTCATTTGTTTCAAGGGAGCACACAAAAAAAGCCGCATCAGTAAAACTGACGAGGTTTTTGTGCCACACTTGGACGGAAACTATGTCACAACATGAAAGATACGAGGTTGCCGCTGTTGTAATTTTACCTGACATACGAGAAAAATGAAATATGGACACTGAAGGTTAGGTGACAAAGGGGAAACAACTCGTATAATACTAATTCTGGATGACTCTTTCGGATGAAAAGCTCCTATCTCAATATTTTCTCAGTTGTATCGAATACCAATTAACAATTGACATTAACTCACATTTGGACTGCTATTGCACTGTTTTAAAGAAAATATCAACCCATGAATGGAAGTTGTATTTGAAGCGGTGATTTTTTAAAACAGTTGTTTTTTGTTTTTCTCAAAGAAGCAACAATTGAGATACAAGTTTTGTGAATTACAGCGACGACATGCTATCATACCTGCTGCAAGACGTCAGGCTTGGTCTTGAGGTCAGCGTGGACACAGTAGGCGTTGTGAGGCCGGTACACTGCTCTCAGCAGTCTCTCCAGCTGCTCGGGCTCCTTATACACCATCATGCTGAACGCTAGCGGGAATTCTCGTTCCTCCTGGCTCACGTTCAGTATAAACCTGCGGTAGAAGAAAACAAGTCGCGTAAGGCAAAATTACTACATTTAGTCAAGCTGTGGAACTCACAGAATGAAATTGAACGTAGTCCGCCGCTAGTGCAAAAGGCAGTGAAAGTGACGAGCCTGTTTGGCGCGGTAGCGGTTGCGCTGTGCTCATAGCACGCTTTACTGTACCTCTCTTCGTTTTAACTTTCTGAGCGTGTTTTTAATCCAAACATATCATATCTATATGTTTTTGGAATCAGGAACCGACAAGGAATAAGATGAAAGTGTTTTTAAATTGATTTCGAAAATTTAATTTTGATCATAATTTTTAATTTTTTAAAATTTTCAGAGCTTGTTTTTAATCCAAATATAACATATTTATATGTTTTTGGAATCAGAAAATGATGAAGAATAAGATGAACGTAAATTTGGATCGTTTTATAAAAAAATGTGTTTTTTTACAGTTTTCGATTTTTAATGACCAAAGTCATTAATCAATTTTTAAGCCACCAAACTGAAATGCAATACCGAAGTCCGGCCTTTGTCGAAGATTGCTTGGCCAAAATTTCAATCAATTCGATTGAAAAATGAGGAACGTTCAAGATGGCGGACGAGTAAGGACACGCCTGTTTGGCTCTCTCCCGTGTTTATGTTAGTTTGGTCGAGTTCTGTGGTGTTGTGACAGGTGTGGTCTGTTGGATAGACATGTGATGATCTCAGCGCTTTGTAACTTCAAGTAGGTGATAACATGCTTGTGATTTGCCGCATAATGTGAAGATTTTTGACATTTCCTTGTGAGTCTGTTGTCATTTTGCATCGACCGGAGCATGTCCCCCGTGCTATTACTCATGACATCTTGTGCTGCTATACGTCTTTGCACGTGCTGATGTGTGAGGTGTGACAATCGTCCTTCGCCTTTCTCGTGTTCTCATGACACAGGCGCCAGGAGAAGTATTTTAAGTTCTCAGAGGGATCTGTCTGTATTAGGCGTCTGTTTTGTGTATGCCACAAGTACCAAACATAAATTGTGGACATTTCTAAAGCGAGACTGTCTGCGAGACTGTCTACATTACGCGTACGCGTAGTTCTGAGCTGCTATTAACTTGGACTTTTTGCAATATTTTTTCTCGACATTGCCGTCGACAGTGGTTATACCAAGAGTGTGTCGATGTCTAAGCGCTTAGCCTCACCGCTGCAAGACCTTGAGAAGCGGCCGTGCCCCAGTGACAGTTTATCGGACCCGGACGAGACGATCATCACCTGTTCCAACGAGCTGGCTTCGAGTACACCAAAGCCAAAGGGGAAGATGAGCCAAGAAGACCAACTGAAGGAAAAGATCACGACCTTCCTGTCCGATCCAGACATACTTAAAGTCTTGTCCAAAGCTGTGGCATCCCAGGTTATCGCTGAGTTTCGCAAGGAACTAGGCGACCTCAAGACGGAAGTTGCACATTACCGTGCGGAGGTGGAGAAACGCGACTCAGAGATTGTCCAGCTCCGGGAGAAAATGGATGACTTGGAACAATACAGTAGACGGAACTGCATCCGAATCAACAACATCCCGGAGATGGACAAAGAAGACACCGACATTGTTGTTAAGGCTGTTGGGAAGTCTGTCGGCGTTGACCTTACTGACGCGATGATGGACAGATCTCATAGAGTCGGTAGGAGACCTGGCCCAGGAGAAACATACAACAGAGCGATCATATGCAAGTTCACTTCGTTCAGGTTCAAGCTCTCTCTTATGAGGAACAAGAAGAACTTGTCCCAGACCGACCCCAGGAAGATCTTTCCTGATCGTGCTTGGCCAGCTGCCCGGACGCCCACCCCAAAGCTCTTCATCAATGACGATCTGACTCAGGCTCGGTCAGAATTAGCCGCCAAAGCCAGACAACTGAAAAGGGAGAAAAAACTCGAAGACACCTGGGTGCGAGATGGTGTAGTTTTTGCTAAGCAAGGCAGTGCAGTTTCGAGAGTCACTACCATGCGAGGCCTCCTCGCTCTTCTGTAACTGTATATGTGTTACCTTACAATCAGCTTGCTTCCAGTGCTGTGTTCCAGACTTTTCTTCCCTGAATTTAATGAGGTAGCAACCGTTTATAGTAACAGAATATGGAATTGATTTACATATGTTCTACTGATGCTTCTCATTGATACCTGGAATATACATTCAAACGTGATATACAATAATATTAAGTTGCTATTATTGATGATACATTGGCAACGGAAACATGTGCCTATTGGTGGTATTGCCTGTCGCACGAGCCTTGGTATGCAGTTATCACCGATGTAGAGCAACGTGACGGTATTCAGCACAGAAACTCTGTCTTTGTAACTGTCCCGTGCCTTGAGTGATGTTGACCTACTTGTCGCATCAGCCGTGCCATGTGTGTGACTGGTGCGAATGTGTAAAAACAGGCCATATCAGTAACCAAAACAGAAATATGTCACTCCAGTCCGCGTGCTCGCCTGTTTCAACCCCCCCCCCCCCTCTTGTTTCCTGGTATGTTGAAATGAGAGAGAGCCAATGGCCATATGCCTAAAAGGTTTCGTTTGAAGCGTTTATTTATAATTATTATCTTTTGATTTGTTTCGTACTTGTTTACATTTTCCCGATCAATAATTTTCTTGTTCTCTTTGTTGGTGTTGTTTGTGGTGATTGTCTTGTTATTTTATTCTTATTTCACTCTCATCCTGAGACATTGTCAGATGATGTTGTTATTCTCTTTTCCTTTCTCACTCATCCACTATTGTAGCATTGAATATGAATTAGTTTTTCCCGGTTGTATCATTCTGAGCGCGGCACTGACGTGGTACCACCTCCTGGCCTCTGACTGGTTTGACATCTTGCAAAGAGCTGTGACGTAATGAGTGGATGTAGTCTTCAACAGTTCAGGGCCAGGATTGGGGGCTACTCCGGTGTCGCAGTCAAACTATCGACGCATAAACTTTATTTTATGAATATCAGAAATGTTAATTCATGTCTAGTTCTTTTGTTGTACGGGTCAAGAGGCTTGTCGCTAGCCCTCTTATTGTTCTTGATATTTAACGATGCCAGTTTTTCACACCATTTGAGTCGTCGAAGTCGATGTTGTAATAACGGTTTGAAAAATAAGACGAACATTTCTAATGTCCTCGTCAGTACATTGATGTTTGTGAACATGCTTTTCTGTTTCATATGTTTGTGTTTGTTGCTGCTTTGTGGGGATGTGGAACCAAACCCCGGACCAGTTCTTGATAGAGAACAAGGCATATCTATTGTTCATATTAATGTGCGAAGCCTTAAGAACAAAATATTTCATTTGCAGGCCGAATTAGGACGTTTCGATATTATTACTGTATCAGAAACGTGGTTGTCCACAGATGTTGATAATGAAGATATTAATCTGAATGGTTTTCATCCACCAATAAGATGCGATAGGCCTGGTGATGCTCATGGGGGTGTGGCGGTGTATGTGAAGAGTGATTTGATATGCAAACCCAGATACGATTTGAGCATACCTTCTCTAGAGGCGGTATGGGTGGAAACCAAAATCGACCAGGAGACCCTTCTGGTTGGTACTTTTTATAGACCACCAGATGCTAATGTAAATTACTGGGACTTGATTGATGAATCAATTCAGTCAGCATCAAGGACACCACAGAAATTGATAATACTTGGCGATTTTAATGCTGATTGTATGAACAACCCTCCGCCTCACCTTCAACGATTATTAAATGTTAATAGTTTGTTTCAAATCGTGACAGAACCAACACGAATTACAGAACATTCATCCACTCTTATTGACTTGATATTAACCCCATGTCCAGACATGATAGATGCAGTTGATATTTTCCCTCCAGTTTGCAGTGACCATTCTTGCCCGTATGTTAAAATAAAGAAAACAGTTAATTTAAAACGTTCATTCAAGCGCACCATTTATAATTATTCAAAACTCAATATTGGGAAATTTGTTGATGATTTGCTAAATCTAGATTGGCCTGAGGTTGTTAACTTAGAACCACTGGATGCAGCAGTCGAATCATTTACGGATATACTAATGACTACTGCCAAGCACTGTATGCCTGTAAAAACAGTTGTGATAAATGAACGAGATGCCCCATGGATAACCGAGGGAATTAAAAAGTTGATAAGGAAAAAACAAATAATACACAGTTTAGCTAAACGTTTAGATTCTATGTGGTGTTGGGCGTTATTCAGACGCATTCGAAACATTTTAGTAGACAAAATTCGTAAAAGAAAAGAAGAATATGATATTGAATTGGATGATAGAATAAATTCGCAAATACATTTTGGTAACAAAGATTGGTGGAAGTTAGTAAATAAATTCATGACCAAGAAAGGCCTATCACAGTCAGAAATTCCACCAATTGACAATAACGGAATTATTTGTTATTCTGATGAGGAGAAAGCAGAAGTATTTAATACATTTTTTGTTAACCAATCTTGTGTTGATGATGAAGATGATCCTTTTCCAACCCTGTCAGAGCACCCAGGATCCGCTCCTCCACTTATTATTACTACTGACATGGTTTCTGGAATTATTAAATCCCTTGACCAAAACAAGGCAGTTGGTCCCGATCTTGTTCATAACAAGATTCTTAAAGCAGCCGTAGACGTTGTCTCTGATCCACTTTCAAAACTGTTTAGTAGATCATTAGCCGAAGGTAAATTTCCAAAGGCTTGGAAAGTGGCACATGTTACCCCAGTTTACAAGAAAGGCGAGAAGTCACTATGCACAAATTATCGCCCAATATCCTTATTAAGCTGTATCGGTAAAGTAATGGAAAAATGTATTCAAACTCATATGTTTACGTATTTGACAGATCATAATTTATTGACAGTATCTCAGTCAGGCTTTATTCCAGGTGACTCAACTGTCTTTCAACTTCTTGGTATATATGACGATTTGTGTCAATCTTTGGACAAGCAATGTACATCACAAGCAATATTTTTTGATATTTCCAAAGCGTTCGATAGAGTATGGCATCGTGGTCTGATTTATAAATTATACGCAATAGGTATAAGAGATATGTTATTAGAATGGATTAAAGATTATTTGTCTGATAGAACTCAAGCTGGAGTTATAAAATGTTGCATATCAAATTACTGCTGTGTTCGCTCTGGTGTCCCTCAAGGGTCAGTCTTGGGGCCACTTCTGTTTCTTGTTTATATTAATGACATTGTTGTTGATATTAAATCAATAATTAAATTATTTGCCGACGACACGAGTATGTACGTGTCCCCCGACAATACACTTGAACGCACTGAAATTTTGAATTCTGATGCACAACAGATAATGCAATGGGCAAAACATTGGAAAGTTAATTTTAATCAGTCCAAAACTGAATTATTGACTGTCTCTTCTAGAAGACAACCGGAAACATTGCCGCTAAAATTTGGCGAAGAGATATTAATTGAAACCACTGTTCATAAACATTTGGGCGTGTATCTGCAAAATGACTGTAAATGGAATCATCATGTACACTCTATAGTTGTTAAAGCTCGTATTTTAGTTGCATGTTTGCGTTCCTATAAATATCGGCTCAGTCGCAAGGCACTAGAAATGATGTATAAGGCTTTTATTCTTCCTCATTTTGACTATGCAGATGTA
>NC_090255.1:33309943-33374943 GCF_037325665.1 Littorina saxatilis
ACAGCAGTGAAATGGGGACGTCCAAAAACCTGTGCTTGTTTGTTTGTTTGTTTGCTTCACGCCCAGCCGACCACGAAGGGCCATATCAGGGCGGTGCTGCTTTGACATATAACGTGCGCCACACACAAGACAGAAGTCGCAGCACAGGCTTCATGTCTTACCCAGTCACATTATTCTGACCCCCGGCGGGTTAGGGGGAAGAATTTACCCGATGCTCCCCAGCATGTCGTAAGAGGCGACTAACAGATTCTGTTTTCTTTTTACCCTTGTTAAGTGTTTCTTGTATAGAATATAGTCAAATTTTGTTAAGATTTTAGTCAAGCAGTATGTAAGAAATGTTAAGTCCTTTGTACTGGAAACTTGCATTCTCCCAGTAAGGCAATACATTGTACTACGTTGCAAGCCCCTGGAGCAAATTTTTGATTAGTGCTTTTGTGAACAAGAAACAATTGACAAGTGGCTCTATCCCATCTCCCCCCTTTCCCCGTCACGATATAACCTTTGTGGTTGAAAACGACGTTAAACACTAAAGAAAGAAAAAAGAAAAAACATTATTCTGACACCGGACCAACCAGTCCTAGCACTAACCCCATAATGCCAGACGCCAGGCGGAGCAGCCACTAGATTGCCAATTTTAAAGTCTTAGGTATGACCCGGCCGGGTTTCGAACCCACGACCTCCCGATCACGGGGCGGACGCCTTACCACTAGGCCACCGTGCCGGTATGGTTTGAGTCCTATTTATGAGAACGAGAATGAGGGAGAGATGATTGTATTGAATTGAATTGAATTAAATTGAATTGAATTGATCTTTATCTTAACACTGTAACAGAATAGGAAATGCTAAACTACTTTTTTTTTTCATCCCGCCCTCGCTCATTGAGGTGAAATAGAAGTTAACCACATTATGTTTGAAAATGTTTCCAGTGCATTATGTACAATAATGTTTTAATACAATCATAGAGTATTAACGTTTTACCAGTATCAGCTGCAAAATATAGTAGTAGTGCTTTACGAGTTTTGCAAGAGAAGCAGCATGTAATGATACGTAAATGTGATACAACAGCGATCAAAGTTCAAGTCTGAAGGTAGGCTCTGAGAAGTGTAACCAGTGCATGCAAATCCTTGGCGATATGATTTATCTCAATAAGGTACAGTGTTCGTCGCACATCCGCAGGCTCCTCAATAAATGCCAGTCGTTCTGATTCATCATAACTCATGTCTGCTTTGTCCCTGAATAACGTCCAGTACAATGTTTCAGCTTTGGTACAATCGTAGGTGAACATGAAGTCATCTGATTTTGCAAGCAGCTGTTTGGATGAAGCATTGTACACCATTCTAATCACTTTCTTTCGTGTTCTGGGGTTCGTAGTAATTTCTAAAGCAAGTGCTTTTACTTCCCCTAGACTGTACTCCCTTTCCAAAGCATCCTTTTCAGCTTTAGTCAACTGCTTTTCCACTGGTTCCTCTGTATCACTCTCTGACGTAAAATATCTGTCCTTGTCACTGTCAGTGGCCACGCATGTGGAGTCAACGGATTGCTGCAAGGCAGGTTCCGTCAGCTTGGATGGAATGTGGCTCCGTGATTCACGTGCTTCAATGTTCACAACACAGCTTGCCTCGCTGTCAATGCGTTCGCCGGCGTGTAGTCTCATTTTCTGTTTGTGCCTAACGTCGGGAACTTTGTCGTACGTGTTTGTGTGAATTATGCCTGATGTTGTGCTGGCATGATTTCGCAGATGATCGATCAGCTGTATCAACAGAAGAAACGCATACCTCTTTGCTGTTAAATTGTTGGGATCATTGTCTGTCACGTCTGAGCTGCGAAGGGGTTTTGTTTACGTTGCGTTGACTAGCTCGGCAAATGGCGGCCTGTTGGTTCTCTGTGCTGAGCAGTTGAAGTGTGACTGTGGCTCCTTCTCATTCTCCGGTGACTTTCCAGTACTTGACATAGTGGTCAGCTGGCAGGCCTGTCAAGGTAGCTTCCACAGCAGTTGGTAGTCCAACGACAGGCATTTTCTTCACTTGTTCAAGTAAATTGCTGGAGCGAAAAATGTGTGCTGCCGGAGGGACAGATAGAGAGAGAGAGAGAGAGAGAGAGAGAGAGAGAGAGAGAAAGAGAGAGAGAGAGACAATGACAATGACAATTCTTTATTTAACGAGGGTAGTAGATTAAGCAGTGGTCTGCTTTTTTACATCCAGCCCTCGCCCTAAAGAGGGATTAACTAAAAAAATGAAATAAAAAATACAAGATAAAAATTAGAAAATAGATAACTAAAATTCTACATTTTAACAGATAACTAAAGTGAAAACACATTATACATATGTACACAAAATGCATTACATTGAGGTAAATTGCGAGTTGATTGATGTGAATTAAGTGGTATAGTGCAGCTTGCACTTTCTCAACATCATGCTCTTTTATCCATACATTACATTTTTAAAGAAAATCAATCAAACAAGCAAGACATTGCCAAGATCATCACACATCTAAATACATGTAGTGGTTGGTTTGTAAGTCCCTTCATTCGAAAAGGGTTTGTGTACATTATACCAATAAAGAGGAGAGGGGCATGTTTAATACAAAAATTGTATTTGTAATTGTAGAGAGAGAGAGAGAGAGTGAGAGTTGGGGTAATTAAATAAGAGAGAAAGACAGAGACAGAGTGAGAGAGACGGACAAACAGACGGACAGACATACGGACAGACAGTAACCTGCGAGAGAGAGGAAGACAGACAGATAGGCACACAGTCAAAAACCGGAGAAAAAAAATCATAGAAAGAGATAGAGATAAAAGACACAATTGCAACAGCTCTGCAGATTTCTTTCCTACGTGTTTGTTTAAAACAAATCTGACAGAGAAAGGAGAACAAAACAGAGAGAGAGTAGGAAAGAGAAAGTGTGTAAGAGAGAGAGAGAGAGAGAGAGAGAGAGAGAGAGAGAGAGAGAGAGAGAGAGGGGGGGGGGGGGGCGAGAGAGAGAACGGGAGAGAGAGATGACGATGATGATTTAACGTTGTTATACAATGAATAGGGTTAGAGGCTATCACGCAGCAAACTCTCCAAGAGAGGGAAATAAAGAGATATATCATCATCATCATCATCATCATCATCATCATCATCATCATCATCATCATCATCATCATCATCATCATCATCATCATCGACATCGGCATCGGTATTGGGATCAGCATCGTCACCTACATGTGTCTTTTCATGTTGTTTTTTTGTTTGTCGGCTTGTCTAGTCTGTCTGTCTCTGTCTCAGTCTCTGTGTCTGTCTGTCTGTCTGTCTGTCTGTCTGTCTGTCTGTCTTTCTGTCTGTCTGTCACGGGCTTGGGGTCTCTGTTTAATTTCGTCTGTTTTCCGTTGTTGCATCTTATTTGCATAACCATCTTCGATAATCATTTGGTCGAAATTTGCCAGGAATAAACCATCATTTGTAATACATTATGCTGACTGTAAGAGAGAGAGAGAGAGAGAGAGAGAGAGAGAGAGAGAGAGAGAGAGAGAGAGAGAGAGAGAGAGAGAGAGAGAGAGAGAGAGAGAGAAAGAGAGATGAAGAGAGCGAAAAAGAGAGAGAGATGGCGAGAGAGAGATGGGGAGAGAGAGAAGGGGAGAGAGAGAGAGAGAGAGAGAGAGAGATGAAGAGAGCGAAAAAGAGAGAGAGATGGCGAGAGAGAGATGGGGAGAGAGAGAAGGGGAGAGAGAGAGAGAGAGAGAGAGAGAGAGAGAGAGAGAGAGACAGACAGACAAACAAACAAACAGACACACAGACACGCAGACAGACACCAAAGGTTGAGAATAGAGAGAAAACAAGAAAAGTGTGAAGCAGCCGTGCATATTTCCTTTTTTGCATAATCCGTGAAAGTAACCTAAGAGAGAGAGAAGAACAGGCAGACAGGCAGGAATGTGTGTGTGTGTGTGTGTGTGTGTCTGTGTGTCTGTGTGTGTGTGTAGAGTGATTCAGACTAAACTACTGTACCGATCTTTGTGAAATTTGACAGGAGAGTTCCTGGGTATGATATCCCCGAACGTTTTTTTCATTTTTTTGATAAAGGTCTTTGATGACGTCATATCCGGTTTTTCGTGAAAGTTGAGGCGGCACTGTCACGCCCTCATTTTTCAACCAAATTGGTTGAAATTTTGGTCAAGTAATGTTCGACAAAGCCCGGACTTCGGTATTACATTTCAGCTTGGTGGCTTAATTAAATTAAAAATTAATTAATGACTTTGGTCATTAAAAATCAGAAAAATGTAAAAAAAAAAACAATTATAAAACGATCCACATTTACGTTCATCTTATTCTCCATTATTTGCTGATTCCAAAAACATATCAATATGTTATATTTGGATTAAAAACAAGCTCTGAAAATTAAAAATATAAAAATTAGTATCAAAATTAAATTTTCCAAATCAATTTAAAAACACTTTCATCTTATTCCTTATCGGTTCTTGATTCCAAAAACGTATAGATATGATATGTTTGGATAAAAAACACGCTCACAAAGTTAAAACGAATAGAGGTACAGAAAAGCGTGCTATCCTTCTCAGCGCAACTACTACCCCGCTCTTCTTGTCAATTTCACTGCCTTTGCCGTGAGCGGTGGCTGGCGATGCTACGAGTATACGGTCTTGCTGCGTTGCATTGCGTTCAGTTTCATTCTGTGAGTTCGACAGCTACTTGACTAAATGTTGTATTTTCGCCTTACGCGACTTGTTTTTGTTTTGTTTTAATAAACTGAGAGAGTAAGAAAAAGACAAAAAGAGAGACAGAGCTAGAAATACAGAGAGACAGACAGAGAGACGGACCGACCGACAGAATTAGTGCGAGATAGAGATAGAGAGACACACAAACAGGGACAGACAGACAGAGACCGACATTTTGAGAAGAATGAAGAGAAAACCAGCAGTATTATATGCATAGTCTTAAGCTGTGTTTCCATATCGCGACGCGATGGCAGCACGATAGTTGCGGCGAGGTGGCGGCAGCGTCAAAACCGATCGCAACAGTAATATCAAAGAACGCATGTTTCCATATGTGCGATGCGACGGATGCTTCATCTGGGGATTTAATCAAGTTTGAGTGAATCTTTCTTGAAGGTTTTTCTTTGTATTCATAAATTATGAGTAATCTAAGCTTAATTAGTTTGGACAACATTTTGGATGAAATTATTGCTGCTGCAGGAACATTGAATTGGCAAGTCTGTAACAGTAATCGTCTCTCTGACCCCCCCCCCCCCCCCCCTTGCTTGCTGAAAAATAAAATTAACTCTCTTCCCGTCCTCTGTCACATCCTCTGATTCTTTTGCTGTATCTTTTCCTCTTTTTTTGGTAAAAATTGTATCTTGTCTGTCTTACATTTATAACAAGGGGATAAGCGATTCTCTGACCTTGACATAACGTGAAATAATAATTCCTATCTAGATGTACATATTTATAACCACATTTAATATAAGCTTAGCTTATTGTGTGGTTACAAATGTTTATATCGCATATATATGCAAGTTATCCAAAGAATGAAATTGTTTTGAGACCTATAGCACCGTTAGTTTGTCAGAACAGGAGGTGGTCCATATCAGGCAGTTGTCCATGTTAGGCTATTTTCCCTTACGACCAGGGTGTGCTTATTGCGTGTCTTATGAGAAACAGACCGCGTGCAGAAACACACACACACTATGATGTGTTGTCGTATTATTTTTGCTTTGGTCAATCGTCTCTAATTAAAAGGACCCTATTCTGAGGTCTCAATATTTTCCCACGGTCTTCCCAACGCATGCGATGTCACTTTCCATTGAGCGTTTTTGCCACCATTTGGCAAGGAGTTATCAGCTGAGATAAAACGACTGTAAGTAGAACGCGAAAATCACACCTGGACTCGATCCGACCGACTGGTTCTTGAAAACGCAAGAGCACTTGATAGTCTCTGCCGCGGATCATAAAATCGTATAATCTGCTGATTTTCGCATCCCGAATCTACTCAGCTTCGTCCCAATAGGCCCACTTAAAACATCACACGCGGAATTTAAATTAGCTAAGATGGACAACTGGACACCACATGTGAGAACCACGCACCAAGACATTGTCAGCATTGAGAGAATGTTTTCACGGAATTGTTTCACGATTCTGTGACACTGTTATATTGCGGGGTTATGATATTTTCTTCGTTTCTGATTTGAATTCATGTAAATGAAATCAAGTTAAAATTAAACACTATTGTTTTTTTAGAAACCAATGCGGACCCTGAAAAAAATAACGTTTCACTCAGATAAATTTTATCCAGCCTGTCACGTTTTTCATTTTTACATTTTGACAGAAAAAAGAAAATAAAAGAAAAATTAACACATCTGTGTGGGATTAAAATCAAACGTCGATTTGTGTTACTAAAGTTACTGACCACCATGTGCATGCAAACATTTGCTGCCCCCCCCCCCCTCCACATCGTAATCGTATCGGCTCTGTCTCATTTTGCCCACCACCCCTCCACCTCTCCCCAGGACCCCCCCCCCCCCCCCACCTTCCTTTTCAGTAAATAGCCCTTCAGTCGGAGCGGCAGTTGTCGCCACGCATCAGACTTTTTTTGAATAATTATGTGCGGTTTTTAGTATCTCCTTTACAAAGCTGATCTGATAATTAACTATCTTTTTTTTTGCAAGCAAACGACAAATTCGCCTCAAAAATTGTTATTGACAGTGCATATAGAAAAGGTAGCAAAAAAACTTGCGGGGACAAAGTGGGCGAGGGAGAGCCTGGGTGGTCAAACGGGGGCCGTGCCATGCCATATGTCACCTGCTGGTTAAACGAAAGGTTTAAAGGAACAGATATCGCACACAATATTTTGATCTTTTGATCAGTCAACCATCAATTTTGTACATCAACCCCAACAGTGTTGTTGTCCAAAAATAAAAGAATTGCATTCTGTCCTCAAACTGAACGGTAGTTCAAAGTTAAAGGGATATTGACCAAAGTGCTTTTGAGGAACAATAAAACACTCTCCCCAAAATAAAGACGCAAAAAAACACCCCACACAAATAAATAAATAAAGAAAGAAGCAAAACAGATTTACAAGGAAATTAATTATGTTCATGGTATGCTAGCGCTGTTTTTATTTTATTGTATAATAAGCATGCTGATACCGGGATGCAGTATACGTTAAATGTAAATGATATAATGCTGACTATCTAAATGTGAATCAAAAAACAAGAAAGGTAGGTTTTTTAATTTTTTTTTAATTTAAATGTGAACCAGAAAAGATGCATTTCTTTTAAATTGATGGCGCCGTCAAAAACAAAAACTAAATTCTTGGTTACAAAATCAAATGAATCTTAGTAGTCGATAGTTTAGTACTATTTGTCACTTTATTAGAGGTGGTTTGACTGAGTTGCCGACTTCTCCGCTTTAATTCCTTTTCAGTTTTATCTGTACACTCTTTGTTTTCATGCGATACGTGTAACACTTTTCCCGACCTCGCACATGATGGACAGCATTCATTGGAGCGATATGTTTTCACCGGGTTTTCGCAAAATTGTATTTCATGCCACGCTATTATCGATTACCTCAAATTAAAAAAGAAACAAAGAAAAACTCCGGACAAGCGCACAAGGTAGAACCAGCGGTCAGTGCATGGGACTGCAAAAGTGCACGTGTGCGTATGCGTGTGAATACATTTTTTTTTAAAACTAGTTAGTGTCAATATCGATCGAATGTCATTTCGATCACGTTTCAGTTTAGCGGACAAGCGTAATCGGATTCAACATACGCATACACACTCACATAGTCGGAAGAGTCGTCGAACAGGGAAAAAAATGACAAAGTAAAATATTGTAAATTGAAAATTGTTTGTGTAATTTTGCGATGAGACAGAGACAATCTGGGAAGGAAGTTTATACCCAAGTAATACTATCGAACGGGTTAGTCCGTAAGCTGCGGACAAATATTCTTACTCAAAGAGAAAAATGAAACAGGATTTTTTCAGTAAATGTAAGCTTACAGGGCTGCCGATGGGGAAAGACTGAACCACCTAAACAAATAGCAGTTCACATCGGTTGATGATTCTTCAGTCCCACAGAACTTCGGTCCATTAGGAAGTAGCCCTGTTGATTTGCTAGATTAACATCACATCGCTACCCGAACCGATTTTTATTAAAAATAAACACTTTTTTAAGCTCAGATATAATTTATCTGTAAGTTACATCACGTCTACAGTCGTTGACACAATCTAAAAACTCTATCAAATTACTCCGCCAAAGTTCCGACAAACTTACTACACATATATGTGTCGTCTGCATGTGTTGCGCGCGCAGTCCAGGGCGTGGCTTATTAAAAAAACCACAAAAAAAACCCGTATGAGTCTTTTTTTTTTTAAGAGTTAAATTCAGATAGCACTTCATTTGGACAGCCTTGAGAAAACGGCCGTACAATACGTGTATATCTTCTTTTATCGAGAAGGAGATTAACAGCGGTGGGGTTTCAGTCATGCTTTCTAACGCCAGCTTCAATTTCAGATAATGTTAGGAGATTTCAAAATGCAAGGGGGTGGGGGTATAGAGTGGGGGGGGGGGGGGGTATTTTCTCTGAATCGTTTATAAGGAAGGAATGTGTTTTTTAGACCCCAATCGGCAATGTTGAAGGTCCGGTATTAAAACTTGCCCAGTGTCTGACAAAATTAGACTCAGTTTAAAATTACCCTTGACAATTTGTGCGTGAGACAGACTGATTGCCGAACGGAAAATGGAATCACTCATGTGGCGCAGTGAAGTGTAGCCAAGTACCTGCTATGTCCTTCAGCAGAAGTGGCGGATTGCCTGTCATCTGTTTCTCATTTAGTGGCCTCACAGTGGCCGAAGATTGGATTTGATGTGACTTTTAGTACACACTTGTGAGCGTGATCTGGTAATTTCCCTTCGCTTGCGTCTGACTTTCCCGTCTTAAGCTAACATACGAGAACAAACATAATATGCAAAATTGCAAGGATCGACCTCCTTGCATGAAAAGTCAACAACACTTTGTTATTTTCTCATTGTATAGAAACCTAAAATGTGACAGCAGCCCACAGGGTTATCTGTGTTCGTACACGCCGAAGTCTGTTCACTCGAAATCGTTCTGACAATTATGTTTTATGTTCAATGATATGTTTAAATTCAAATTCCAACGACAAAAAAAAGAGAGATAGAGAGAGAGAGAGAGAGAGAGAGAGAGAGAGAGAGAGAGAGAGACAGACAGACAGACAGACAGAGAGAGAGAGAGAGACAGACAGACAGACAGAGAGACAGACAGACAGACAGACAGACAGACAGACACAGACAGACACAGACAGAGAGAGACAGAATCAAATGTAAAGCGAACTGTTTAAACCTGTTGCGATAATTAATGTACAGTTCTGTAAAAATAAACTGTACTCTTAGTGCCCGACCCAATTCCCCAAACCTACGTCGCGGTTATCTGACGCTCTCTCTACGTCGTGCCTCTGCGTGCCTCCATTACAGAGAAATGGAAGGTGAAAATCTTTGTGTCAGTTTGACTCTTGATTTTAAACAAGTCGCGTAAGGCGAAAATACAACATTTAGTCAAGCTGTCGAACTCACAGAATGAAACTGAACGCTATGCAATTTTTCAGCAAGACCGTATACTCGTAGCATCGTCAGTCCACCGCTCATGGCAAAGGCACTGAAATTGACAAGAAGAGCGGGGTAGTAGTTGCGCTGAGAAGGATAGCACGCTTTTCTGTACCTCTCTTCGTTTTAACTTTCTGAGCGTGTTTTTAATCCAAACATATCATATCTATATGTTTTTGGAATCAGGAACCGACAAGGAATAAGATGAAAGTGTTTTTAAATTGATTTCGAAAATTTAATTTTGATCATAATTTTTGTAATTTTAATTTTCAGAGCTTGTTTTTAATCCAAATATAACATATTTATATGTTTTTGGAATCAGAAAGTAAACATTTATTTCCGGCGTAAAATTGAAAATATTGATTACGCCTTCCTAGGCAAACCTGAGGTGGTGATCCAAATCATTGATACGTATTGGAAGGACTTCATTTACAAATAAAGAAATAAATAAGCCGTTTTAGTGATTTTTCCCCGGCGACATCCACTTTTCGAAGCCCAAGAGACATTCGCAGTGATGTAATTTGGAAACATCTGAAATAACTAACTGTAAAATGCTCCGTTACCGTTGCCGATTATTTCTTTTCATACAAACAGGATTTCACCTTCTGGCGATAATCTCTTTTGCGTTTGATTCTTGATTCTTTAAATTAATTTTTTCAGTGCTATTTAGTTGTAATCCATTACCCAAGCAGATGAAACCCGTGTGAATAACTGAACACTTAGACACTGATGTTCAGATGGTACGTGTGTGGTTACATAATTACAATAACCAAAAATGCAACCCGAACTGTCCAGTGAAGTGCTTTTCCAAGTTGCATGTGAGTGTGTGATTGTGTCTGTTCGGAGCGCTTCTAAGAAATTGTAAAAGTTTATGCGTAAGCATTTGCGATTTTCCGGTCTTGTACTTTTTCGTCAGTTTTCAGCAAACTCAGTTATATCATGTCACATTAGTGTGTGTTTCTCTTTTCTTTTATTTTTTCGTGTGTGTGTGTGTGTGTGTGTGTGTAGTTAGTTGTGTTTTTTTTCAAAGATTTGTTTTTAGCCAAGTTGATAGAGCGCTTGGGCGACTTACTTAAAAAACAAAAACAAAACTTCCCTTTTTTTTCCAACTAAGATCCTTTATACTCGTTTTAGGAATGGGTATGCTAAGTACATTTTTCTTGGCGAATTGTTGTGTTAGCTAAGCAACATTACGTGAATCGTTAAAACATGTGGGTTTTGTTTTTTAAAGTATTCCCCGCTTAACGAATTAAGATTTCTATGCAAACCCCATGTACAAAAACAGTACATGTAGTACATGCTTGAAAGTGCAGAGTGCTGTTGCGTCCAAAGAATTGAGTATTTCAGTAATTATGTCGACTGGTGATAAACACACATACAAACACGCGCACGCATTAACAAATCATAGAGAAACAAGCAAACAATTCGCAGAACAAACGTATATTAATGTGTGTGCATGCGTGAACGCGTGCATTCGTTTGCTCGACTAACTGACAATGTCAATCACGCTTTTAGAAGAGAACCGCTGATTTCAACGTGGTATGGCTTTTACGCGGTCTTATGAGCCTTCTGTAAGACGGGCAGCGTTCGGCCTGTAACAAAACAGACCATCCAATAAACACCAGCGAAGATTTCATTGACGCGGCGGTCAAGTGTTTTGAGTGAAGTGGGCGGAGCGTTGGGTTTATCACATGACCATTTGGGCCAATGGATGAATGTATTTAGTATGTGCGCTACTTTACTGGCGGACCACGAAGCTCGAAGAAGGTGTCAACTTGATTTCTTCATGCAATAAATCGTTGGCAGAAAAAAATGTTGCCCTTGGTGGAACGGGAGCCGCTCAGAAGAGGCGTGATAGAACTTGTGCGCGGTTCATGCATACACAACAATCATTTTTCTTTCAAGGTTTTATTTAACACTATGTGTTCGTAAAAACCGTTGCTCAACAACAAAAATAAATTAATTAATATTTTTCATCCTATACATGCCGCTACAGAAGCACACAGGGAGAGGTAGACGCGGCGAGTCGTGTCGTCTGTGAGGTAACGATCGTGTCAAATCATAGTATCTGTTAACGACGCGCCGAACCAAGGTCAGGGGGTGGAGACAGGGGTAAAGAAGAAAAAATATGTGTATTCAGATTCATTCTTCTTTCAGTTGATCAGCTTACTTGACTTCTATTTCCCGAAAGTTTTTTTTGTTTTGTGCGCACAATTATCGATTGTTGTCGTTGTGGTATAGTTGGTTGTCGATATTTTTTCTTCTCAACATCACTGGCTTGATTTGTTTAATGATATATGTAGCAGGCAGCACACGTCTGTTTCAGAAATCGTTTGAACGTCTGAATTCTGTTATGATACAACAATATAGATGATATACAACTTTTACATGAGAGAAGAAAGTCAAACATTATCTACCTAGAACATGTTGTCTTGTTAAGTTAGCATGCGTATTTTGTGTTCTATGCTATTCCTACTCATGCAGATGTCGAGTGCATTTGAGGTAGAAAAATAACAACAACCGGCAGTTTTGTCGCGACATTTCTCGCAATAATGTTTTGGTAAAGTTTACTTCCTCGTCCGGATTTTCATATGTAATTTTCCATGATGTTCGACCTGCAGCCGACTGCGAATTACTCTTAAATGTTTTGAAAGTTGCAACGCAAGTAAGCGTTTCTATCTTTCCATGAACTTTTGTTGTTGTAGTATATCATTATGACATATCTGGGCCCCGGCCGAGATTCGAACCCGCGACCCTAGGATCACAAGTCCACAACCTGAGCTACCCGGGCTCCCTTGAAGCCAATCGGTGTGTTTGAATCTTTAGTCCGATCGTGCAATCAAACCTGTCCAATGAAAGCTTGTCCACCACTTTGTCTATAACGACCACACGAAATATATATATATATATTTTTTAACATATTGTAAAGTTTTGACTAAATGTTTTAACTTAGATGGGGAATCGTGACTAGGGTTGTGGTGTAGGGCCTACGTAGTACGTGTCTGTGGGTCTGTGGGTCTGTGTGTATGTATGTGTAGAGCCATTCAGAGAAAACTACTGGACTACTGGAGGATACGTTTCTTTGATGACGTAATATCTGGCATTTTGTACAAGTTTTGGTGGCACTGTCACACCCTCATTTTTGGATTCATTTGATTAAAATTCTGTAAAAATAACTTTCGACAAAATCCGGACAACAGGATTGCATTTCAGGATTAAAGCTTGCAAATTATTTTTTGAGTTTGGCCATTAAAAGTCAGAAAATTGTATTTAAAAATAAAATGTGATGAATCGATCCAAAAAGATGTAATCTTATTCTTGATCATTTTCTGATTCCATAAACAAATCTATGTGTATCGATTGAACACTGGATTTCCCTTCTTTGAGCTATGTGACGTCAGAGGCCGACAAAACGTCTGTTTAGGCGGCCAGCCGAGACTACAAAATAGTGCATGTTTGTGTGCGTTCAATCATAAAAACTACAAGAAATTCTACCCAGATACATAAATTTTATTTGTATTTTTTTTACCAAAATATGACAATTTACACATATCTCGACAGTCGTTCACCTCGACCGCTAGCGCTGTCTCGGAGGAACACTGACTGTTTCGATCTGTGTAAAATGTCCTATTTTGGTCAAAAATACATACAACGTTTAATGTCCTGTTTGGATTAAAACAAGCTCGAAAAAAATGTGACCCTCCACCACGAAATGAGTCGCATGTCACCTCGAACGGTTCTGCGCTAGGCTTGATATAAGTCCGGAGAGTGTATGGTAACAGTGTGAGGGTCACCTTAGTCACAGGCGTATAACTCAAACAGTTTCCGCTCTTTTCTAAAACGGTTTTCACCACTGGATAGAGCATAACAAACTCTTTAGGAAAATGTAAAAATATGAAAATCATGCAAAGGTGACATGCGACTCATTCCGTGGTGGAGGGTCACAAATATACAATAGAAAAAGCACAATTTCATAAGAAGCGCTTTACACTACTGCGCTATACTGGCTTTCTGTGGCGTGAACGCGATAGCGGTCGCCGTCAGGTATGAAATCGACACAGGTATTGAGTTTTGTCTTCGTATTGTCTTTCATAATGTGAGTTCGAAGGGTTGACTGAATGTATTAATTTCGTCTACGCGACATGTTTTAAGATATTGCTTACTTGTCAACTGCGATCACATGTCTAAACGGACTGCGGCTGCCAGTTTCGGCCCAAACTAACGTTCACAACCTGTCTTTCACAACCTTTAAAATCATGTTTGTTTTAAATTTATTTTTTTAATTACATTGTACTATCTCTACATCACCAATACATAAAATTCATACACTACCATCTCGCTATACCGACTGCTAAACGTATCAGACGGACGGGACGGCTCTCAGTTAGCCGAATGCAATCACGTTGTCTTCTGCGCTTGAGTGCACCCCATACACACCTCTTGACATACTCTGGACATACTCTTGAAAGCGATAAGACACCACCCGAGTAGCCAACGGCGGCTTTCTTTAATTGCGATAACAACTCGGGTAGACAGTTTCAAACTGTCGTTAAAGACAGGTCCAACTACACTTACTTTTAAGATTTTACATTATGGAGGTCAAAATGGCCAATTTTCTGTAGTTTTTTTTGGAACAATCTATCCTGTTATTGTATTAAAAAAAGAAGCTTTAATTTTTCGGCACTATATTTGATTATGGTGGACTCAGTGGAACTCATTCTGATAAGCATCGCTCCACGGCTATTGCCAGTTGTCTCTCTGACCGGACGCTACAGTCCTACGCGAATCTATATAAAAAAAAAAGAATACAGAGTTATCTCCCATATGTTTTTCGCGAGCACTGATCTAAATTTGAGATCAGTGTTCGCGAGACGAAAATGATTGCAGATTGGCCGACTTCGACAGTGATCTCCGTTCTGTTCTTCACAGTTATGATAAAGACATCGTTCTAAGGTCAAAACAAGTCGAAATTTTGGGACTGCTGCCGGAAGGAGACCGTAATATATGGTTTCATCTCTGTCAACTGGTTACAGAAAAAATCGTCTGCTCCAGTGAGCGCCGAAACCAAACGGTTGATTATCACGTGACACTTTTGTCATATTTAGAATTGTTTGCACAGTAAATACAGCCGCGAAAAATAGCTCGCTTGAAACTGTCTTACATTTCAATTCCTTCGTAATTTTAAAATGACAAAACACCATGAAAAATCATTATCGACGATCGCGAATCTGCTTATATCAATAATACATTACAAAAAGCTCTAAATATGCACACACACACACAAAAAACGGTTTCCTTGCCAGACAAGGAATCTCAAGGCATCCTGTCAGGGAGAGAATGACCTGAACTCCTTTTGACCTGAGTTCAAGATGAGTGGAACTGTCCTAACATTCTCAGAGAATTATTTTCAAAGTTTATGTTTGTTTTAAACATTAATATGTGAAAACAGAATTAAGGTAGGTGATCAGCGATGCTGTCAAAACTACTCACATTACGTCATATATGGCTGGTTTTTAGTGTTGATATTTTTGTTTCGAGCGACAGATTGACTGATTTGTTTCATATCGCTTAACCGGTATTTATTGTGGTTTTTTTTAAACATTTTTTATTAGGTGTTTTTTGTGTTTGTTGTTGTTGTTGTTGTTGTAAGCACGCTGCTGGATTACACACACACACACATACACACACGGCTGAGTCTGCAGGTGACCCGTCTGCAGTTTTACTAGATATTGCTCGTCGTCGGCGTGTGCTCTTTCAGTAGATATTTTTGTCTTTCTTTGCATCCACATTGTGACACAGTGAAGCCGTCCACGCTGGGTGGTGGGGGTGGTTTGGACTCGATAGATAAAATATTACGATTTTTAGCATAAAGAAAACAAATCCGAATTTTTGAGCGATGGGACAATAAAATAATGAAAAGAATTAGATAAATCTAATTGATCCCTTGACTTTGGGGTAGCGCAACTCTGTTGCTACTAGCTTTCTTCTGGGAGAATGCGACCCGAATTTCCCAGCGACGGGAAAATACATTAATGACAAAAACATCTTATAGATCCCTTGACTTCGGGGTATCGCGACTTTGTTGCTGCTAGCTTTTCTCTGCGAGGAAGCGCCCGAATTTCCCAGCGATGGGACAATAAAGTAATGAGAGAATAAAAATCTAATATATCCCTTGACTTTGGGGTAGTGCGACTCGGTTGCTGATAGCTTTTCACTGACACTGGGAGGAAGCGACCCGAATTTCCCAGCGAATAGACAATAAAGTAATGAAAAACAACAATCTAATATATCCCTTGACTTTGAGGTAGCGTGTCTCTGTTGCTGCTAGCTTTCCACAGGGAGGAAACGCCCCGAATTTCCCAGTGATTGGACAATGAAGTAAAGAAGAAACAAGTCGCGTAAGGCGAAAATACAATATTTAGTCAAGTAGCTGTCGAACTCACAGAATGAAACTGAACGCAATGCCATTTTTCAGCAAGACCGTATACTCGTAGCATCGTCAGTCCACCGCTCATGGCAAGAAGAGCGGGGTAGTAGTTGCGCTAAGAAGGATAGCACGCTTTTCTGTACCTCTCTTCGTTTTAACTTTCTGAGCGTGTTTTTAATCCAAACATATCATATCTATATATTTTTGGAATCAGGAACCGACAAGGAATAAGATGAAAGTGTTTTTAAATTGATTTCGAAAATTTAATTTTGATAATAATTTTTATATATTTAATTTTCAGAGCTTGTTTTTAATCCGAATATAACATATTTATATGTTTTTGGAATCAGCAAATGATGGAAAATAAGATAAACGTAAATTTGGATCGTTTTATAAATTTTTATTTTTTTTTTACAATTTTCCGATTTTTAATGACCAAAGTCATTAATTAATTTTTAAGCCACCAAGCTGAAATGCAATACCGAAGTCCGGGCTTCGTCGAAGATTACTTGACCAAAATTTCAACCAATTTGGTTGAAAAATGAGGGCGTGACAGTGCCGCCTCAACTTTCACGAAAAGCCGGATATGACGTCATCAAAGACATTTATCAAAAAAATGAAAAAAACGTTCGGGGATTTCATACCCAGGAACTCTCATGTCAAATTTCATAAAGATCGGTCAAGTAGTTTAGTCTGAATCGCTCTACACACACACACACACACACACACACACGCACACACGCACACACGCACACACGCACATACACCACGACCCTCGTTTCGATTCCCCCTCGATGTTAAAATATTTAGTCAAAACTTGACTAAATATAAAAACATCTGATAGATCCCCTGATTTGGAGGAAGCGCGACTTTGTTCCTGCTAGCCTTCCATTGGGGGGAATTGACCCGAATATCCCAGCGATGGGACAAAAAAGTAATGAAATAAGAATCAAAACATCTAATAGATCCCTTGACTTAATTTGGAGATGACAAGAAAATATCGGGCGTATTTACGTGATTTGTAAATCGCGGGGCGATTGTTTTACATTTTTACGAATCACGGGTTAACACGCTCGCATATTACGTCTTCTATGCTATTCCTTCTGATTCTTTCTTTATTTGGTGTTTAACGTCGTTTTCAACCACGAAGGTTATATCGCGACGGGATTCCTTCTGATGCAGGTGTCGATCGCATTTACGATCAAAAACAGGAGTTTTTGCGTCAATTACTAAGGGCATTATGCCAAAAAGCGCTGTATGTCAGCAAGGACTTGTTAGTTTGCTTTGAAACTTTCCGAATATTTTGCCTACATACTACATGTAAGCTACTACGGGTAGTACATAGACAAATTGAACGAAATGACATAGGAATTAATGCCTTAATTTGGGTGCGTAATTTGTCGCAATAATTTGTTGCCGAAGGATTTTAATAGATATGCGCGGAGCGGAATGTATATGGCCTTTCTGATTCCTTATTGAAAACATTTAATAGATCCCTTGACTTTGGAGATGACAAGAAAATATCCGGCGCATTTACGTGATTTGTAAATCGCGGGGCGATTGTTTTACATTTTTACAAATCACGGATTCACACGCTCGCATATTTTGTGTTCTATGCTATTCCTTCTGATGCAGGTGTCGATCGTATGTGCGGTCAAAAACGGGAGTTTTTTGCGTTAATTACGAGGGGCATTATGCGAAAAAGCGCTGTATGTCAGCAAGGACTTGTTAGTTTGCTTTGAAACTTTCCGACTATTTTGACTACATACTACATGTACTACGGGTAGTAGCATAGACAAATTGAACAAAATGACATGGGAATTAATGCCTTAATTCGGGTGCGTAATTTGTCGCAATACTTTGTTGGTGAAGTTTGTTTAATTCAACTGGTAAAAGTAGCACAAATGGTAAACATTATTCAGTGTGTGTTATTCATGTGTTATTTTTGTAAAAGAGTAATTCATTCAGTGTTCACAACAGGTGTTTTAAAAATGTGTTTAAAAGTGGAATGTTTACAGTATATACAACAACTTATTCGGAACGATAACCTCGATAAGATCAAACGAATTATGTATTGTTTGCTTGTCATGTGGGTAATCCTTACACGTAACAAACAACAAACAAACCACAAGGTAGTCCACATCGTATGGCCCAGAGAGGTAATAAAAGCTCGGAAAAAATCAGACACTCAGCGAGCTACTTCTGTTCTCCGACAGGGCCTATTTCTCCCACATGAAAGTTAGCTGCAACAGAGTCGCGCTACCCCAAAGTCAAGGAATATATTAGATTTTTCTCTCTCATTACTTTATTGTCCCATACCAAGGTAGTCCACATCTTATGGCCCAGAGAGGTAATAAAATCTCGGGAAAAAAATCAGACAGTCAGCGAGCTACTTCTGTTCCCTGACATATGGCCCATCATGGCCTATTGCCTATTTTCGCGGATAGGTGTGATATTGTGAGAGACGGACTGAATGACACTTGACTTAAAGTGTGAAGCGACTAGAACACCAAAAGCGTTTCTGCTTCAAGACAGGCCTTCGCACTTAGGCTGTGTCTGTGACGAGCTGGAAACATAAGTTAAATCAAAGCGTGAAATGTGTTCGATGTATTTTTGATTTCTTCAACATTAATTTTGTTTAAATTGCAGTTTCGGTATAAGCGTGGTCCCTCTTATATACTGATAATGGTAATAGTAATCATAAACAAGTCGCGTAAGGCGAAAATACAATATTTAGTCAAGTAGCTGTCGAACTCACAGAATGAAACTAAACGCAATGCCATTTTTCAGCAAGACCGTATACTCGTAGCATCGTCAGTCCACCGCTCATGGCAAAGGCAGTGAAATTGACAAGAAGAGCGGGGTAGTAGTTGCGCTAAGAAGGATAGCACGCTTTTCTGTACCTCTCTTTGTTTCAACTTTCTGAGCGTGTTTTTAATCCAAACATATCATATCTATATGTTTTTGGAATCAGGAACCGACAAGGAATAAGATGAAAGTATTTTTAAATTGATTTGGACAATTTAATTTTGATAATAATTTTTATATATTTATTTTTCAGAGCTTGTTTTTAATCCGAATATAACATATTTATATGTTTTTGGAATCAGCAAATGATGTAAAAATAAGATGAACGTTAATTTGGATCGTTTTATACATTTTTATTTTTTTTTACAATTTTCCGATTTTTAATGACCAAAGTCATTAATTAATTTTTAAGCCACCAAGCTGAAATGCAATACCGAAGTTCGGGCTTCGTCGAAGATTACTTGACCAAAATGTCAACCAATTTGGTTGAAAAATGAGGGCGTAACAGTGCCGCCTCAACTTTCACAAAAAGCCGGATATGACGTCATCAAAGACATTTATCAAAAAAATGAAAAAAACGTTCGGGGATTTCATACCCAGGAACTCTCATGTCAAATTTCATAAAGATCGGTCCAGTAGTTTAGTCTGAATCGCTCTACACACACACACACATGCACACACGCACATACACCACGACCCTCGTTTCGATTCCCCCTCGATGTTAAAATATTTAGTCAAAACTTGACTAAATATAAAAAGATAAAACAATAATAAAGTTTTTTTTATGTATTGCAAATCCTGACATGGTTCTGGGCGTTTCACAAAATTAATGTGTTAACAAAATTACAAAGCAATGTACATAATGAACATTTTAAAACAAAACCATTTTCTCCCTATAAAAATCAACTAGTACTGTGGCATCAGCATTAACAGGGAAAACAAATCTGAAAATTATTAAAAGCACAATCACCTACAAGATGCACATTATAATACATTATTTATCCAGAATCTATCATAATATTGATTGTTTGTTATTATGTGTTTGCGGCTGCCAGTTTCGGTCAAACTAACGTTCACAACCTGTCTTTCACAACCTTTAAACTCATGTTTGTTTTGAATTTATTTTTTTTAATGACATTGTACTATCTCTACATCACCAATAAATAAAATTCATACACTACCATCTCGTTATACCGACTGCTAAACGTACCAGGCGGGCGGGACGGCTCTGAGTTAGCCGAATGCAATCACGTTGTCTTCTGCGCTTGAGCGCACCCCATACACACCTCTTGACATACTCTTGAAAGCGATAAGACACCACCCGAGTAGCCAACGGCGGCTTTCTTTAATTGCGATAACAACTCGTTTCAAACTGTCGTTAAAGACAGGTCCAACTACACTTACTTGTAAGATGTTACATTATGGAGGTCAAAATGGCCAATTTTCTGTAGTTTTCGGGGGAGAAATCTATCCTGTTACTGTATTAAAAAAGAAGCTTAAATTTGTCAGCACATTATTTTATTTTAGTACCAGTTCAGTGCCTCATATGGCTTTTTGACCAATCAGGACGGATTCTAGGTGACCCTCTAAATGTTATAACGTTCAAGCAGGGACCCTTTTTGTTTATCAAGCAAAACATTGACAAGACAAAGTACAAATTTAAATCAACAATACCAACGTGATTTATTCTAAAGAATGACACTTCAAATGCTGCGAGATAATACTCTCTTTATCTAAAAAAAAAAGTACAGAAAAGCTAGTTTTGTCGGTGGGTGCTTCACGGAATAGCAAAGCACCGCCCATCCTCTGAGTGTGCAATGCCGACCCGCTCACTTGGAATCTAAATGATCAAAGTTCGAAAAAATCTAGTGAAATTGCGTCACTCGCTTTACGTCAAATGTATCTTTACAGCATTTCCCATCGTCTGGAGTCGGTTCTAAATATCTCTCTCTCTCTCTCTCTCTCTCTCTCTCTCTCTCTCTCTCTCTCTCTCTCTCTCTCTCTCTCTCTCTCTCTCTCTCTCTCTCTCCCCCTCTCTCTCTCTCCCTCTCTCTCCCCCTCTCTCTTTTTCTCTCTCTCCCCTCTCTCTCACTATTCTCTTTCTTTCTCTCTTTCTATCATCATCATCATCATCATCATCATCATCATCATCATCATCATCATCATCATTTTTCTTTTCTTTTCTTGCTCCTCTTACAGTATCACGGTAAATGTTCCCAAATAGATCCTAGTTACCTCAGAGGACGTTAATCCCCAAAGTCAGCCAGTCAGTCAGTCAGTCATTAAAGGCAAAAGCGAGGTAACGCACAACTGGGTCCGACCAGTAAAGCCGTCGCTGCCTGTGTGACAACCACCATAAAAATCTACCACAGCGGGAAACTTTCAAGTTAAGTATTTTCAACCATCATGTGCCCGCATTCAACTTTACAATCAAAGGATGTCTGTTGAGATAATCGAATGGATCAAAACTTTGAAACCTGCGCGCATATTCTAAGCCGACTAACACATAATTGTTAAGGACATCATAAAATGGTTCTCGGTGAAAACTTGACCGAGGGCCATTTTACGACGTCCTTGACTCGAGTGTGTGACGTATACTCTTATGCTCTGCTTCTTGGGCAAGGTAAAGAACACCGAAAATATTTCAATGCCGTTCTCGAGCTACGCTGACTTTTACAAAGGGTACAGCTGACACGGCTTACGTAATCTGGTTTCCTGGTCATTTGTGTGAAAAATCTGTCCGACAAAGAAGAAGAAGAAGAAGTGCGCGCAGAGAGAGAGAGAGAGAGAGAGAGAGAGAGAGACAGAAGAGACAGAGAGACAGACAGACAGACAGACAGACAGACAGACAGACAGACAGACTTTCCGCACTCGTTAAAATGTCAGTCGATACTGGAATGAATGTTGAAACATTGTAAACCTAAAAAAAAAATTTTTAAAAAAAATTAAAATTAAACATTCATACGAGTTACTATCTGTGACAAGAACGCATAAGAAGTATAGCAACTAAATATTAATCCGCTTACCCATTGCTCCTCTTCGCACCTCGGCCTGTGAGTCGTCCTTTTCCTGAGTACTTGCACACAAGTTTTGCGTATGCATACTTCAGTTCGTCTGGAAAGGGCTGTTTTGAATTCTTGTTCGCAAGTTGAACAGCACGACTGTATTTGACCACGTACACCAAATCGTTCTTTCTGGAAAAGTCTGCCAGCCGTTCAGTAAGATCATTCCAACTTCTGAATGTTTTCCCCAACTGTCATTTGTGCCATTTCTCAGCGATTGATCAACGGTGTGGTTATTATGGATGTAGTAAGTGTCGAATTGTGAGAATGCACAGTTCTGTCCGCCAAGTGGTTTTAAACACTGCGCGTATTTGCACCAAGTAATAACGTGTCACATCAAAATAGTTCTTTACCTGTCAGATAGTTTAGCGCCAAAAACATGAACCAATGATAGCCCATGGATTAGTAAGTCATATGATGTTGGGGCGGGGCCAATGAACTAATGTCAACACAGTAAGTATCAACCAATGTTTGGCTCCGCCCCCACATCACGTGGACTGGGTGGCCGAGTGGTAACGCACTTGCGCTCGGAAGCGAGAGGTTGCGAGTTCGACCCTGGGTCAGGGCGTTAGCAATTTTCTCCCCCCTTTCCTAACCTAGGTGGTGGGTTCAAGTGCTAGTCTTTCGGATGAGACGAAAAACCGAGGTCCCTTCGTGTACACTACATTGGGGTGTGCACGTTAAAGATCCCACGATTGACAAAAGGGTCTTTCCTGGCAAAATTGTATAGGCATAGATAAAACAATGTCCACCAAAATACCCGTGTGACTTGGAATAATAGGCCGTGAAAAGTAGGATATGCGCCGAAATGGCTGCGATCTGCTGGTCGATGTGAATGCATGATGTATTGTGTAAAAAATTCCATCTCACACGGCATAAATAGATTCCTGCGCCTTGAGTCCGAGTCTGGAGATACGCGCGCGATAGAAGACTTCATATATATAATCACGTGACCCATAAACCCATCGCCTGTAATTAGATCATACTATTACCGCTTCAGTTCTGAGACATCCTGCTTGCTGGCGCGCGCGCAGAGAAAAAAATTCCCTCTTTATCTTCGCTTCTGATGCTCATCCTATTGTTGTTGGCACTCGGGTTTGTTTGTTTGTTTGCTTAACGCCCAGCCGACCACGAAGGGCCATATCAGGGCGGTGCTGCTTTTGACATATAACGTGCGCCACACACAAGACAGAAGTCGCAGCACAGGCTTCATGTCTCACCCAGTCACATTATTCTGACACCTGACCAACCAGTCCTAGCACTAACCCCATAATGCCAGACGCCAGGCGGAGCAGCCACTAGATTGCCAATTTTAAAGTCTTAGGTATGACCCGGCCGGGGTTCGAACCCACGACCTCCCGATCACGGGGCGGACGCCTTACCACGAGGATTGGAACTCGGGTAACAGGGAGCGAAGGGCAGTGCCCCACCTAGTGATCGAGTGCCACAACCCAGACTTTTCCCTTAATATATACATAGGTTTTAAACATCGAACGCAGAAGAAGAAGAATACATAGGTTTTAAACTCCTGCTTCCGGATTATACAAAACACATTAAAACATGTATTAAACAATGGCGACTGCACGTGAGAGGGAACAATAAAGAGACCAAAAAGCATTGTCATCATTTTCACGAGTTTTCATTCACAAGCACCTGGGAAATAAATCTCATGTTCCCCGGGGAATAAATCCCCGGTTACCATAGTTGCAGGAAGCCCTATTACATGGATAATCAAAAGCAAACCCAATAGAAACGCTCGAGGATTCTTCGGCTCTTTTCATTGGCGTTTCCCCAGACCTAAACAGACGACACTGCTTCGCCAAGTTCCAAATACGAACTGGCAAATGTAAACAAAAAACAAAACTACCTCATCAAAGGTCATACATTTATGCTTTATCGCAAACAAATGAAACCTATCGATATGTTTTATCTTCTCACAATGTCATGGAGTGCGTGTATCTCTTTGGAGAAACACGAACGTCAAGTTTTAAGTCAAACCAATTGACCCCTGACACACACATTTTGACCCGTGCACAAGACGTTGTATCGATAAACTAAGCGCAAATAAAAAAAATCATAATAAAAAAGCAAAGAACATAGCAACAAGAAATGAAGACATCTGACAAAGCCGAGCAAGCAGAATGACAAGTCTAATGAAAAACAGAGAGGCAATGAGAAACAAGATCGCGATTATCTTTCCTTCGCGGCACGACGCAAATCGTTTGTGTCCTTTGACCCAATTCGTGCAGTGCTGCACGATGCAAATCTTCTGTGACCTTTGACTCAACGTAGCTTCAATATTCGATTACTAATATTTACCACTGAAAACCGAGGGGTGGAATACCGAGAGGGGCAGGGTGGTAGGGCGATGGTGAAATGTAATGAAGAGACACGTGTAGCAATAAGAGAAAACCGATTCTGCAATAACACAAACACGAACAAAAAACCCAACACTGACCTATATGAATATTTAATCAATAATATGATCGTCTGCGTTGCAGGTGTGCAACTGAGTGAAGGGTTGGGGGGGGGGGGGGTAACTTGATCATTAATTTGTGTGTGTCAGTGTTTGTGTTCATGGACTGATTGTGAGGGAGGGGGAGGGTGGGGTGGGGTGTGTTTCAGGTTTTGGTGTGGGTATGAAACGAGCAAAACAATACCCACACCACAAAATCTTGGAGGCAAAAAACACTCGCCGTCGCATCATTTTGTCCGCACAATATTATATGCACCAACAACCGGAAAGAAAGGTGACAATGGAAAAAGACTCATCTTTGCTTCCTGCGATTCCTTGCCCCCGACTCGAACGTCGCACGATAATCCACATAACAGATCTGTTGTGAGATGGTCAACGCTGACTGTGCAAGCAAATCACCTCGTTTGAAATACGACA
Organism: Littorina saxatilis; assembly: GCF_037325665.1. Lineage (NCBI taxonomy): Eukaryota > Metazoa > Mollusca > Gastropoda > Littorinimorpha > Littorinidae > Littorina > Littorina saxatilis. The sequence continues at coordinate 33,334,746 of NC_090255.1, forward strand.
ATCCCATCGCTCGAATGCAACATGTGGGCACTATCGTCTCAAAGGCGCTTACTGTTGGTTTCACACACCACTCTGTAGTCGGAACCTACAGAACTTCGAATCCTCAAACCTGACATACTTGTCTCAACATTATAAACTCAAATCACACACAGTAAGTTGCTTTCGCACGCCAGCTTTGAACAACGTCCTGGGGCCCCGAACATGCATTATAATAACAGAACTCGCGTGTCAAACCATGGCTCCCTGTGTTGATTTTTCACTTAATGTTGAACCACCAAAATGATGACAAAAACGATGTTTGATGGTTTGTTGCCAGACTAGCTTTTTTGTCGGTCCTCGGGGGGCATATCGACTTTTGTTTCATATTTATTGACCGCGGCCTTCGGCCTTGGTCAATAAATATGAAACAAAAGACGATATCCTCCCCCTCGGACGACAAAAAAGTTGGTCTGTCAACAACCCATCAAACATCTTATAATGTACTCACGTTAAAATGACGAACACGGAACGAATAACAGCGACGTTTCGACCTAAGGGTCTTCTTCAGGCACAAAAACACAAAAATACACACACAAAAAAGAAGAAGAAAGACGATAGAACAAATGAAGAGAAGAATAACTGACAAAACAACTGCACTGCACAAACCAACAAATGACAAAGACACAACACTTCGAATTAACCTAAAATAAATCTCATAACAAAATAATTGTAATCATTTTTTTTTTTACAGGAATGTATATGTTTCTGTGTTTGTTTTTGTTTTAATACAAAAAAAACCGTGATCAAATAATCAGAACTCTTTCAAAATATTCTGAATAAAATATATTAAATGCAATAACTTTTGGTTTTTTTTAATTCAAATAAATGTTTTAGTTTAACTGCATTTGAATAGAAACTGAATTCTGATGAAAGCAGTTACTGTAAAGTCATTTGAAGTCACATGATAAAAATCACATGGTTTAGTTGAGCAGACCAAAAAGTGCAGAGCTAAAATATGTGTATGAATCTGTGTGAAAATCCAGTCCGTTTGTCCACAGGGATGCTAGGAAGCAGTCAAATGGGGTCGCTCAATCTGCTCAAATCCAGTCAAATGGGGTCGCACGGGCCGACAAATGGGGACGTCCCCGTTTGTCGGAAGCGTCCCCATTTGACTGCTCTCCAGTGACAATCGTCCCCATTTGTCGGTAAAACCACCTACACACACACACACACACACACACTCACACACACACACACACACACACACTCACACACACACACACATTCTCTCTCTCTCTCTCTCTCTCTCTCTCTCTCTCTCTCTCTCACTCACTCATTCTCTCTTCCTTTCTCTCCCTCTCCCACTCTAAATTACATTTCCCGAACAAGTCATTTTACTGGACCGCAAGACCTGAATAACTACTTATTGCAAAGTTCGATTGACTTTGCAACAAAACTGTTCTTAGCTCTAACAGTTGCTTGTAGTTGCTGTTCCTGTATTCCTCTACTCGAGTGAATAGACCTATAGAATAGACATCGTCTAATATTAATTCTACTGATGCGGCTGAAAGTGTGAACTTATGCTATCAGCCTCCGAATACCAACATCATCATAAACAACAAACATAGTATTACAGTCAGGTTCCAATGTATAAGAACTATATAAAAGCTAGTTACACTGACATTACCAAAGTTTGGGTCTGCATCCATCATCAGCTTGAGGGTAGCAGGTATACCTCCAACACTGGGGTCATCCCAGAAAGCTGTCAGCTACACAATCCGCACACAAATATTCAACAATCAATTAATCTACACAAACAACTCACAAATATTCAACAATCAATTAATCTACACAAACAACACACACATATTCAACAATCAATTAATCTACACAAACAACTCACAAATATTCAACAATCAATTAATCTACACAAACAACACACAAATATTCAACAATCAATTAATCTACACAAACAACACACAAATATTCAACAATCAATATAATCTACACAAAAAACACACACATATTCAACAATCAATTAATCTACACAAACAACACACAAATATTCAACAATCAATATAATCTACACAAACAACACACAAATATTCAACAATCAATTAATCTACACAAACAACACACACATATTCAACAATCAATTAATCTACACAAACAACACACATATTCAACAATCAATATAATCTACACAAACAACACACAAATATTCAACAATCAATTAATCTACACAAACAACACACAGATATTCAACAATCAATGAATCTGCGTATGTATGTTAATTTCAGGAAATGTCTGTGAATGACACATCTTAATAAAAAGTCGCGTAAGGCGAAAATACAATATTTAGTCAAGTAGCTGTCGAACTCACAGAATGAAACTGAACGCAATGCCATTTTTCAGCAAGACCGTATACTCGTAGCATCGTCAGTCCACGTACCGCTCATGGCAAAGGCAGTGAAATTGACAAGAAGAGCGGGGTAGTAGTTGCGCTAAGAAGGATAGCACGCTTTTCTGTACCTCTCTTTGTTTTAACTTTCTGAGCGTGTTTTTAATCCAAACATATCATATCTATATGTTTTTGGAATCAGGAACCGACAAGGAATAAGATGAAAGTGTTTTTAAATTGATTTCGACAATTTAATTTTGATAATAATTTTTATATATTTAATTTTCAGAGCTTGTTTTTAATCCGAATATAACATATTTATATGTTTTTGGAATCAGCAAATAATGGAGAATAAGATAAACGTAAATTTGGATCGTTTTATAAATTTTTATTTTTTTTTACAATTTTCAGATTTTTAATGACCAAAGTCATTAATTAATTTTTAAGCCACCAAGCTGAAATGCAATACCGAAGTCCGGGCTTCGTCGAAGATTACTTGACCAAAATTTCAACCAATTTGGTTGAAAAATGAGGGCGTGACAGTGCCGCCTCAACTTTCACGAAAAGCCGGATATGACGTCATCAAAGACATTTATCAAAAAAATGAAAAAAACGTTCGGGGATTTCATACCCAGGAACTCTCATGTCAAATTTCATAAAGATCGGTCTAGTAGTTTAGTCTGAATCGCTCTACACACACACACACACACACACACACACACACACACACGCACGCACATACACCACGACCCTCGTTTCGATTCCCCCTCGATGTTAAAATATTTAGTCAAAACTTGACTAAATATAAAAACCAATCAACGAACTCCGAAAATATAACTTTGTCGGGTTTGTAGGGGTTGTAAAAGAGTGAATGCCCTTGCTTTTTTCTCGGACACACATTGGAAGGGCCAATCACTAGCGAGGGGTGTGTCGGACACACATTGGAGGGGCCAATCACCAGCGAGGGGTGTGTCGGACACACATTGGAGGGGCCAATCATTAGCGAGGGGTGTGTCGGACACACATTGGAAGGGCCAATCACTAGCGAGGGGTGTGTCGGACACACATTGGAGGGGCCAATCACTAGCGAGGGGTGTGTCGGAAACACGGGGACAGGAGCACGCGTGAAGTTATTCGTCAGAGGAAAAGCAAGTAAAGGTGCTGTCCTGCTCACTTTAGCCAAATTATTAACATTTTGCAAAAGAGTAGCTATCCCTTCCCCTGGAAATTGGACACATACCAATAAATTTCGGATGAGACGAAAAACCGAGGTCCCTTCGTGTACACTACATTGGGGTGTGCACGTTAAAGATCCCACGATTGACAAAAGGGTCTTTCCTGGCAAAAATGTATAGGCATAGATAAAAATGTCCACCAAAATACCCGTGTGACTTGGAATAATAGGCCGTGAAAAGTAGGATATGCGCCGATAATGGCTGCGATCTGCTGGCCGATGTGAATGCGTGATGTATTGTGTAAAAAAATTCCATCTCACACGGCATAAATAAATCCCTGCGCGATATAAATTGCATAAAATAAAAAATAAAAAATCCCTGCGCTTAGAACTGTACCCACGGAATACGCGCGATATAAGCCTCATATTGATTGATTGATAAATTAACACCTGGCTGACTGCGGCGCCCGGTTTCTGTGCAGATTGGATTTTTTGATGTATTGATTTCATAAAAACCAGTAGATTTTTGGTATGTGTCAAAGTGAAGCCAGTAGATTTTTGGTATGTGTCAAAGTGAAGCCAGTAGATTTTTGGTATGTGTCAAAGTGGAGACATGGTCTTTGCCTGGGGATTATAATAATTGTAATTACCTGTGTGAGTGTGGCATCGTACATCCTGCTGGCTTCATTGCTAGGTGTTGACAAGGGCACGTTAAGGTCTCTCCACTCCTGCAAATCAAAGGATAATTAAAGACAAAGATAAGGATAACATTTCATTTAGTCCTGTGAGCTTACCCTCATGAAAAGCCAGGCAGCTTTCTCACTGGGGAAAGTGAGCTGCCATACTGAACGGCGCTACCCAATTTTTCTCTCTCTTTTTCCTGCCTGCGTGTACGTATTCGTGTTTCCAAGCCCTGAGATTTTCGCTGTGAACTTGGGGTCTTTATCATGCGCATGCGTGCACACGGGGGTGTGCGGACACCGAAGAGAGTCTGCACAAAGTTGACTCTGGGAAATAAATCCCTTGCCGAAAGTGGGGATTGAACTCACGCTGATAGCGGCGACAACTGGTTTTGTAGCAAGCGCCGCTACTGGCTAAGCGATGTTCCCGCATATAAATGTACAATATTCTTAATGAACTTTGTGGAACCGTCATGTTAAGCCCCCAGCTCTGTAAATATACCTCCATTTTTTAGATATGCTGATATAGGTTTCCACCTGCCAAAAAGGCAACATTTTATGACAAGACAGCTGAATCGGTCTTCTTTTTTTTTCTTTTTCTTTTTTCTTTTTTTTACTTTTTTTTTATACTGTGGAACCTCTCTGTAAAGACCCCCATTTTAAGACTTCCTCTCGTTTAAACCCTTTTAAACTTTTCAAGACATTCTGTTCATAAGGCCACAAACAAACAAAAATAGTCTGTTTACGGTATCCCGACCGACCCTATTTTTTCGCGCGACCCTAGACTTTTTGGGGGCATTTCGGGGAAAGAAAAAAAAAAGAAAAAGTCTTTGTTTTTTGGCAAAATAACTTAAAAATATGTTTTTTGGAGAAAAAAAATCCCCCGCTCTACCGACCCTATTTTTTGTGTGCCTATGTTACCGTAAACAGACTTTTTTTTTTTTTTGGGTTTTTTTTTTGGGGGGGGGGGGGCTAAAGTCTGCTATTGTACCTCCATTTTAAGACTCTCTCCCTTAAGACCTGATTGTATGAGATTTGTGGGGTCTTAAAAGGGCTGTTCCACTGTACATTCGCTCGGGTCTGTCAACTTTTTTTTAGCTGCCTCTAAGTCTACATAACCCAAAACAAATCATAACATTAAAAAACCCTGCATATATCAATAATTAATATCATGTCAAAACGACTTGTACACATTTCTGGTTAATCAACATCAACGATCTTTGTCCAACCGTGTTGGAAGTGCAATTACCTAGAGTGCAAAATGCATCAAGTACATGCATTCGGGTACCTGTGCACTCTTGTCTCGACCGAGCGGTTATTAGCCTCACATAAACTTTAAACTTGTTGCGTCTGTGCCAATGATGTGGAGCGATTGTGCCTGAAAGACATTGCGTTCAAAACTGACACGCGCACCAGACGAACAGACGAACAAAATAAAAACTCAACAAGAATGAAATAATTAGAGTTCCAAATTGGATTCAGTTCGAGAAAAACTATTAACTCGCCTGGCACCAAAGTTTTACTAAGGAATAGAGGAAAAGGTCCACCTGGCTGCACAAACATTGCGGTCAGGTTACGGTGACCTTCTTTCTCAGCTCAGCGCACGGGTTATGTATATTGTATTACCTCTTGCACTTTTAGAAGGCATTTACAGAAGAGACAGAAAAAATACGAAAAAATGTATGTACGTACACTACGCTTTTCTCCACAATGCCCCCTCCTAAAAAATATCAGTTTGTGCAAAATCGTCAACGATAAGATAATTACACCTAGTGGTACCAAAGTGTTACTAAGGAATAGAGGAAAACTACCTCCTGGCTTCACAAACTTGAAGTTGTCAGGTTAATTAAGGTGACTTCTTTTTGAGCTCAGCGCACGGGCTATGTGCACTGTATTACCTCTTGTACATTTAGAAGGCATTTACAGAAGAAACAAAAGAAATACGAACAAAAATGTATGCACACTACGCTTTTCTCCACAATCGTATACAATGTAGCAACAATGCGAAACATTTCAACATCACAAACAAAACAAAGATGCACAAACCTCCACTGTTCTCCAGTGACAATGCTGAGACACCATGCTGAGTTCGAGTCAATGCCTGCTGCGCTCTCCAAAAGTCAGCACCAGATTGGTTCGAAAAGGTTTTCTGTTCAGACTAGACTGCAAATTCACACCGGCTACCCGGGGAACGTCGCCAACAGCGCAGCGCCTTCTGTGACGTCATCAGGAAACGTGGGTATCCTCAGAAAATCATCCAAAAAGCACTAGCAAGACTTGTTCATGAATAGTTTATTGTATGCATTGGCAACTCCTTGTCAGATGACATTTTTAAAATATCCACACATAGTTTATTCATGAGAAAATACCAATAACGCTGCTTTCATTGTAATCTGAAATGTGTGAATGTGATGATATCAAAGGTTTGCAGCAAATACTAACGTATTACTATTTTTTTTTTTAATTTCAAACATAAATTTACCCCCAATTTTAGGCTGTTTTGTCCCACTTTTTGTTGGTGTGATCAGAAAAGCTTACATTTGATACTACAATAGTGGTTTTCTTTTTATTTGAAGTAATGTAACATGTTGAATAAAGTTGCTTCTACGTTATGGAACACTCTTTTGTTTAAAAAAAAGTATCTGTTAAAGTTATGAAATTAACACTTGAAAATATACAGTTTCTTGTGACTGTTCACGTCACACTTACCCTGTCCCTTTTCTTCTTTGCCCAAAGTAATCAAAATCAGGCAACCCAGAATGATGCTTCAGAACTACTCCTCGTAACAGGGGGTAGGATGGTAGTCAAAGGACACGATGATTTCATGATTAAAACTATTTTTTGTCACAAATGTCACGAGAAACAGCACTGCTGTTACTATATATTACTTTCGTTTTCTAACGGCAAGAACGACATTTACATATAAGTAGTCTGTGCCGAAAAACGACATCCGGGAAGACGAGCGAAATCGCAGCCAGGCGTCAAGTTCAATGTAGTGATCGCGTCACACCGAAATTACATGTCACAAGAAACAGCACATCCTTGTAAATCCATTACTTTAACTAATTTACTGCTTCTTTTGATCTAAAATGTTTCTGATCAAGAAGTTAAACAAAACAAAAGCACACCATTGCGTGTAATAATGGCTCTGGATAATTTCAGATGTTTCTCGTTACAAAGTCACAACACGTGACGCTATTGTCACAAGAAACATTTACATATCCTTTTTTTCTCTAACAAAGGGGTTTATGATTAGAAAAACATTTGTTTCTTATTAAGGTTCTTCACATTGCTTAATTTGGTGCTGCTTCGACTCCCTATGTTTGTGGATAAAGGATTGTTTTTTCACAAAAACACCCAGATGTTTAGCCAATTTTGAGATCAAAGTTCACTCAAGCCTTTGTATCTTTTGCAGACAAATATGTTAATTCGAACAAAGTGGGATATTAAAAAGTTTGATCAGGAAGAAGTTGTTATTTTTTGTGGAATGCATTGTTGCATAAGTGAAAAACTATTTCTTGTGACGTGACACATACATGATGAGAATGTTCAAGGAACATGATCTGTGAGCACTTTATTTGGCTATGAATGCAAAAAGTCTATCAAATTTGCAAGTAGTGAAATATTAGAATGTAATGAGTCTCGTAATAAACGGTGCATGGTCATATTTTTTACCGCGTCGGTAGTACCCTAGTTTCTTGCAAGAGCTCAAAGAAGGTTGTTTGGAGACACAGGCTAGGGGTACAATGTATAACTGATCTGCTGTTGAAGTCAACTTTTTCAAAGGCACACGTTCTTATCACAATCAGCGAGGCGTTACCTGGCCCAGTCAGCTTAATTACAACACACCCTGCACGTTTCTTTCAAATCAGTAACTTGAAGCCGTATAAATTCAGTCTGACATGCAGTCATGTGATGTAATTCAAGCTCTTTTCATCTGCAGTAATGCGAGTCAAGGTCATTTTAAGCTGAATAGAATCTCTCCTTTCAAACTTTTACCGCAGGATGTAGAGCATAACTGGGTCTTATCAACTATAGGGGTCTCGCAAAAGCAAGATGTCTCGTTATGTGTGCACTGATAATTACGTATGTATACGACATTGCTTGGTAGACCTTATCAAGAAAAGCCACCAGTTTGTACGTTTTAGGCCTACACTTCTTCATATGCTAGGAAGCAATAAGCAGTTTTCAATCACACTGTTAGGAAAACCCAGAGAATCCGACCAATGTGTTCTGTTAGTTGATAGAAGATACATTCGCGACTTGATACTAAGCAGCAGTTTCAATCACAATGTTGCACGAAATGCACTGCATACCTCGAATTCACAATGAAGATTTGTCTCCATAAAAATTATATCTGGCAGGCACAAATTGTACGGGTCTGTTTGCATCCCATGCAATTAAGCCATACCTTTCTTGTTCTTGGGCGCATTGAACGTACTGCAAAGATGACGGGAACTTGATGTGTTGAGGACATGATAAAGAGAGAGAGAGAGAGAGAGAGAGAGAGAGAGAGAGAGAGAGAGAGAGAGAGGGGGGAGAGAGAAAGGGAGAGAGAGAGCGGAGAGAGGGAGAGAGAGAGGGAGAGAGAGAGACAGAGACAGACAGAGAGAGAAAGAGAGAGAGAGAAAGAGAGAGAGAGAGAGAGAGAGGGAGAGAGATACAGAGAGAGAGAGAGAGAGAGAGAGAGAGAGAGAGAGAGAGAGAGAGAGAGAGAGAGAGAGAGAGAGTTTTTGTTATATATTTTTGGAAATGCATTGCATTATATGCCCGCAGCTAGGCAGGTGCATGAATGTGTATGTGATAATGAATGTTTATGTTTGTAATTTTATGTCGTTGGGATAAGTATGTGCGTGCGAATTTATATTTGTATTTTAATGTGTTATTCCCGACTTGTAGAAGAGTTTGGGACATATCACATGGTGACCGCCATTGTTAGTCAGTCTGTCAGTCTGTCCGTCTCTCGCTCTCTCTATCTCTTTCTCCCGCTCTCTCATACGTTATCTCTCTCTGTAAGGGAGAGAGAGGGAGAGAGAGAGAGAGTTTTTGTTAAACTAATAAATATGTACCATTGCCAAGGACTACTACTTAAGTTTAGTAGTAGTCCTTGACCATGCATTGCTTATATCTTTTTGGAAATGCATTGCATTATACCGATAATACGCCCGCAGGCAAGTGCATGAATGTGCATGTGATAATGAATGTTTATGTTTGTATTTTATGTCGTTGAGATAAGTATGTGCGTGCGAATTTATATTTGTATTTTAATGTGTTATTCGGCCCGACTTGTAGAAGAATTTGGGACACAGCACTGACATGGTGGCCGCCATTTTTAGTCAGTCTGTCTGTCGCTCAGTCTCTCTATCTCTTTCTCCCGCTCTCTCATACGTTATCGCTGATACTCTCGCATGATACCAAATATACATACACGGAGGTTTCTGTGTGAGTGTGTGTGTGTATATATATATATATGTGTGTGCGTGCGTGTGGACGTGTGTGTGCGTGCGTGTGGACGTGTGTGTGCGCAATGCAAATGTCTAGTGGGTGCTCTATGTACAAGAGCGCCAGTGACTGTGATATGTATTCATAATTTTATATTTAAATGACATAGAGCACTGTGAAGGATGTATTTTGATTGATGTATAGATCTATGTATAATTTTCATAATCATCGCTGTGCTTTAGTATTTTGTATGAGCTATGCGATGTTACGCAAAATAAAAAATGTCCATGTTGTGGTTTATGAAAATGGACAATAACGTTTTCTTATCTTTTCTTATCTTATCATACACACACACACACACACACACACACACACACACACACACACACACACACATACACAGAAACACACACCCAAACCAGAAGTAGTGAGAGCGAGAGAGAAAGTGAGAAAGAGAGAGTCGTCATTAACCCTTAGGCTTGACGTTGTCGCGACATATGTTGCGCTACTTTACGTATACTGTCACCTGGTTGTCACGACATATGTCGCGCTACTGGCTCAGTCTGTTTGGTCGGTTCCGATTACTTCCCATGGATGCGAAAACCTATATGACCGTTTTTCTTTATTTTTCTCTCTGTTAATTCACCAGTGGCTATGTAACATGTGTTACAGAATTGCACCAGTGTATTAAGTAAGTAGTGGTATCGACACGTAGCGATATTGACACGTAGTGCTAAAAGATGTAGTGCTATTGACACGTATTGATAATGAACGAATGATAGCGACTCGTACAAAAATTATTTGTAGCACTAATCAACGTAGTGATAGCGGCACGTAGCACAAATGACACGTAGGACAAATAACACGTAGCACAATTGACACGTAGCGCTAGCGATACGCACCCGTACCCCATTGCAAATACGAAATCAAGATGTTACCGAAGTTGATAGCCATAAAGTTTTGGGAATAACCATTGACAATAACTTGTCTTGGTCAAAACATGCAGGTACATACACTTTGTAAAAACACACCTAAAAAATATTTCAGTTATCAAAAATCAAACACTTTCTAGACCTTCGCACAAGATAACTGTTTTTTCAGGCACAATATATTCAGTCAGCTATTGACTGTGCTTCCACAGTGTGGGACTCTGCAAATGCACACACTTTAAATTTGAAAAACGTGGGCAGTTTACATAGACGAGCTGCTAAATTAATTCTTTAAAAAAAATACATCTCTTTCCATGTCTCAGATTATAACGATTGCAAATTCTTCCTATCAAATTCAGATTTGCCTATAACAAAGGTGTGATGATGTATAGAATTATATCAGGGAATGCACCTACACTCATTGCCTCGAATTTCAAAATAAATCCTTCCAGAAAATGTAACAAATTAATTACCCAAACTCCAAGAATTGACCTGTACATTTATTCTTTGATGTATTGGTAAATGGCATAATACTTGTTACAATTGTTCTGCCTATTTTTTTTATCTTCTTCTTCTTCTGCGTTCGTGGGCTGAAACTCCCAATTACACTCGTGTTTTTGCACGAGTGGAATTTTACGTGTATGACCGTTTTTACCCCGCCATTAAGGCAGCCATACGCCAATTTCGGAGGAAGCATGCTGGGTATTTTTGAGTTTCTATAACCCACCGAACTCTGACATGAATTACGTACAGGATCTTTTCCGTGCACACTTGGTCTTGTGCTTGCGTGTACACACGAAGGGGGTTAAGTCACTAGCAGGTCTGCACATAAGTTGACCTGGGAGATCGGAAAAATCTCCACACTTAACCCACCAGGCGGCCGCGGCCGGGATTCGAACCCTAGACCTTCCGATTAAGAGGCCGACGTATACCACCCTGCCACAGCGCCCGTCATTTTTGTTATCAATCATGCAGCCATGCTGTGGAAGTGCAATGTATTTAAGTTGAATGCGCAAAACACAGATACATTTTTTGGCTCACGTAAGTGTAGCCTATGCGTTGGTAAACCTTGTCTGTCTGTGCGTGCGTGCGTGCGTGCGTGCGTGCGTGCGTATGTATGTATGTATGTCTGTGGTAGAAACTTTAACATTTGAAGACGTCATATTACATTGACGTCACATTATGACGTACGAGGGTTAGACGTCACGCGATGGAATTACTGAAAGTCTCGGTGATTGTTATTTTGAGCGGGCCGAGACTATTTGGCAGTCGTGTCCATGTAAGTAGGCTACATGCAGACAGACAGATCTAGAGTCTCGCTTTCTTGCACAGTTTCACCTATGCTCTTTCTGTGTGTGTGTGTGTGTGTGTGTGCAGGGGCGGATCAGTTGCTTTGTAAGGGGGGGGGGGGGGGCACTTTGAATCGAAAGTGGATGTGATGGGTGCGAAGCGCCCGAATTTGCTAGGGGGGTCCGGGGGCTGCCCCGGAAACAAATTTTGCCCAAAGAAGCAAAATGGTGCCATCTGGTGCCATTTGAACTTAGAAATGGTCATAGAATCAGCACAGAAAAATCTTTTTTTTTCTTCTTTTTTTTTCCGGGGGGGGGGGGGGGGCACGTGCCCCCTGTGCCCCCCCCCTCGTCCGCCCCTGGTGTGTGTGTGTGTGTGTGTGTGTGTGTGTGTGTGTGTGTGTGTGTGTGTGTACTGTGTGTGTGTATGTGTGACGGAGTGATTGAGTTTGTGTTACTGTTTGTCGATTTCTTACGTGAGCCTTGAAGGCTTCGCCTCTTGTTATTTCATATTTTTATTTCTATGATTACATGTATTACAGCATGTGTAGAGGGTACAGTATTATCATACATGAGTTTCGCATGGCGGTATTTGGGTTGAAAGCACAAGATTAACACAGATTGATTTATTTCTGATTACTCCAATTTAAACAAAAAATTCCAGAGCATGTAGAGAATACAAAATGTTAGCAAATGTGTTTACATGGTTGTGGGGATTTTTTTCAGCTTCACACTTTACCTTGAAACAATAAATCTTCTTCAGAAAATGTCATCTTGTGTTCACTGAGCCAGTTCATCTTTCCTAATACATGTGTTCCTATAAGTATATGTTCCAACAATTTTGTTTGTTTGTTTGTTTGCTTAACGCCCAGTCCACCACGAAGGGCGATATCAGGGCGGTGTTTCAACAATGCATTTTCCCTCCCTTACAACATAATTTTGCGAAATCCCACAGGCATCATTTTCTTGGAATGTTTAGTATTGGCAAAATTCTCCCTGGATCAGTAACAATATATTTATGACAAGACATACAAACCGTGCAACACAAATATCCCCCATCATGCTAAAGGGGGATAATCAATAAAAACGCAAGACTTATGATCAGTCAAGTTCATATCTACTAAACTGATCAGACGACATAGTTAACAGTTTGGCACGAAATGGGCACGGATTGGCGGAAGATAAGCATGGTTAGGGGGGGTAACTACTGGCACAAAATTTTAGGAATACAGCTTACTTGCTCTTTCCATCCACCAACAAGCAAATTTACAATAAAAGGGAAAAACATAATAATTATGGCATTAGTGTGTAACTGACCAATCCTTGTTCTGAATAAATGAACACAAAAGATTTCAAAAGATTGACAATGTATAAAATCACATCGAAGACATTATAGTATACAACGGTCGGCGGCAGGTCCATCCAGTTACAGACATACCATTGGACGAGTCTTTCTCTGCATACACAGTAGCAAACGCACACACAGACACAGACACACACTCATGCTTATATAGTCACACTTGTGCAAACACATGCATGAATATACTCTCTCTGACTCTCTCCAGGCTAAAGCGGATCGGGAAAAAAGTTTGGTTGCATAATGCTTATGCCACAACCCTTGTATATAAACATTTGATTTGATCTCTCTCACCCACCCCCCCCCCCCCCTCTCTCTCTCTCTGTCTCTCTCTTCATTGCTCTTTCTCTGTCAGACACACACACTGAGCAACAACTATCTGAATGATAAACATTTTCAAAACTAAAATGTTCCAGTTAAAATCAAATTCACCTTTAGATGTAGCACCCGGCCATACACACCTTAAACACCAACAATCAAAATTAATGAACACCAGAAACATCAACTTAAAAATCAATTCTAGAGAAGCCGGTCAAGCAAAGGCCGTAACTCGGGCAATGAGGCGGTCAGTCAGGGGCGAGTTCTCCTTTAACCCTTTCCTCTCCGCCAACAGGGCTCTGCACATTTCAAAATAAAAAAGGTCAGTATAGTTAAGTATTAATACACCATGATAGTGTTCAAGAACCTCTTTTTAATGCCAGAAAACTTTCTAAGTCAGACCTGGGAACACCTGTTTAGCACTTGGAGTCACTATTCTCAAACAAACATGGTCTAGCTATTTTCATGGGTGGGAGCCCAAAATGTTGCCAGGACTGAACATTTTGGAAGGCCGGGGTCCAGGGGCCGCTTATTGGCTCTGGCGGGGTGCAGGGGCAGCGCCCTTGCTGGGGGGTCTAGGGGGGCAGCGCCCCCCAGCTGAAAATAAATTTTAGCATTTTAGGGAGGGTTTAGGCGGCCTCTCCCGACTTGTAAATTTTTAGAACAAACAAGCTTTTTGGAAATGCATAATATATATATACATCTTGTAAGGTTGAAGGTAACTGACAACTGAAAATTAATTTTAGCATTTCATGAGGGGGCTATTTGAGCCTCTGCTGGCTTTAAAACTGATAACAGCAAACAAACAACAACAAATGGGGGAGGGAAGGAGAGGATGCAAAAAATCAAAAACCTCTATACTTGACGATGTTTGGTTGTATCACTCAATTTTCAAACAAAAATTAGTGTACTCCACACAGCATTTGAACATCCATGATTCAAATATACTTCACACGCGTCCCTCGCACCGTTAATTAAATGTATCAATACTTTTAAAAGAAATGCTTTAATCCCTGGCCCTCAATGTTTAGTGACAAAAATTGTAATCATGTGTCAAAATACTGGATCAACTTCGGGATGTGCTTGTAAAGAAAAGTAGTCTTAGAATTTTTCTCTACGTATTTTTTTCCAAATGACCGTTAAAGTGATCGTATTCTAGACAATCATGCGTACAAAATATGGCAAAATTGTACGGGTTCTCAGTGTACTATAGCTAGGCTTCTTTTCCTTGTTTGTTTGCCTTTCACCATCACTTTATTGTTTCATTTCATTTCATTTTCATTTTTTCATTTTCATTTTTCATTTTCATTTTCATTACTTTATTGTCCCATCGCTGGGAAATTCGGGTCGCTTCCTCCCAGTGGAAAGCTAACAGCAACGGAGTCGCGCTACCCAGGTGTCTGCGTGTTTAGGTGTATTCAGCCACCTGCACTTATGGCAGAATGACCAAGGTCTTTTACGTGCCATTGTGATGACACGGGGGTGGGACATGGCTTCCGTCTCTGGGTCTGCACATAAAGTTGACCCGTGTCCGTCCCGGCCCGAATTCGAACCTGCGACCTTTCGATCACAAGTCCAGTGCTCTACCAACTGAGCTACCGGGCCCCCGGTGTAGTTTGTGTGACCAAGGTACGTGAAGCACAACAACCACCTTTGGAAGCAAAGCAAGTCAAACAGGGTTAAGATTTCAGAGCTAAATTAATAGCCCTAAAAAAAACTGCTATGGGTACGCAAAGGTTCCTAAGAGTATATACAAGGTGACACCAGCAGCCAGACCCCATCACAGAGCTCTACAATTGACAGGTGAGGTACGTGTCTAGCCAGCGATGTAGATTCAGAAACGTTGAGTGGCTATAAATTGCCTGCACTCTTCACCGGCAGACAACTCTGCACAGTCTGCTGTGAAGGGTGACACAGCAGTCCCACGGTCACATTTGTATATATATAAGAGACTGACACCGACTCATTCTCTTTAACACATGCACACACACATTCAAATGCATTCTTTCTCTCTCCTGCATTAATATTCCCAATCTCTCTCTCTCTCTCTCTCTCTCTCTCTCTCTCTCTCTCTCTCTCTCTCTCTCTCTCTCTCTCTCTCTCTCTCTCTCTCTCTCTCTCTCTCTCTCTCAGGAAAATTAACCATCAAAGAATAGTCACCTGGCCTTCCGATGGTGCTCTGCCTTTGGAGATTGTAGTGCTGACACGATGAGGAAAATGTTGAATATGTCACGCTGTGATAAAAAGTTCAATTCCTTTTGAGAATACAAATTACACTATCTTTTCTGTATTCTTGTTCAAAAATATGATTTTCAAGTTGATGTACTCGTCTGTCGGTCTCTTTGTCCATTAGTCTGTTTTTCTGTAGGTCTGTCGAGATAGTTCTGATTGGGCTGTTAATCTGACTTTTTAACATTAAAGTTCATATTTAAGGATGAATTAATGTTCATAAGGATTAACAAAGCAGCTACACACACACGTACACACTCGCTCGTTCTCTTTTTCTCACACACACACTCGTTCGCTCTCTCTCTCACACACACACACACACACACACACATAACTCGCTCGTTCTCTTTCTCCTACTCACACACACACACACACACACACACACACTCGCTCGCTCTCTCACACGCACGCATGCACACACACACACGCACACACACACACACACACACACACACACACACACACACACACACACCCACACACACACACACCTGAGCATGACTTCCTCCAAGTGTTGGGACATCGTAGCGTAGGGGATACATGATGTCCGTGGCTTGAGCAAAGTCTCCCTCTTTGTATGCAGTCAGAGCCTGACAAATCTTTAGCCCTGTGTGGCTGTGAACATCCCTGGTGGTGCCTTGTCCATTTCTGTTACATTAAAAACAAGGGTAATACAGTGGAACCCCCCTTTTAAGACCTCCACGAATAAGAGAAAATCAGGTCTTAAAAAGCAGGGAGTCTTAAACTGGGGGTCTTAATAGGGGGGTTCCACTGTATAGACGTTTTGTGCAAAAAACTCTGTCAGGATATTCAAGCATTTCTTTCTTTCTTTATTTGGTGTTTAACGTCGTTTTCAACCGTTCAAGGTTATATCGCGACGAGGAAAGGGGGGAGATGGGATAGAGCCACTTGTTAATTGTTTCTTGTTCACAAAAGCACCAATCAAAAAATTGCTCCAGGGGCTTGCAACGTAGTACAATGTATTACCTTACTGGGAGAATGCAAGTTTCCAGTACAAAGGACTTAACATTTCTTACATACTGCTTGACTAAAATCTTTACAAACATTGACTATATTCTATACAAGAAACACTTAACAAGGGTAAAAGGAGAAACAGAATCCGTTAGTCGCCTCTTACGACATGCTGGGGAGCATCAGGTAAATTCTTCCCCCTTACCCGCGGGGGGTATATTCAAGCATATTGGAAGATTTGCACCCCACTCTAGTGAGTCAAGCAATTACACATGGTCGACCAGTTCAACCCAACCAACGCAGCGAGAACTCAGACTCCTATGTGTATGACTATGTTATGCAGTGACCACTCGATATGACCCCTTTTCTTTGGAAAATACACATATTGGAGTTTACGATTTGTTGCGACAATGATCGCTTGCCCCGAGTGATCGCCGACAACGTGTTTTGCCTGAGGTCAAGTGAGTTTGGGAAACACGCATGATCTGAGCGATCATTGCTGGCCATGGCCACTGAATGGTGTCTCCGTTGTGAGGATTTTCAACAGATAAATTGGGCATCACGATCATCTCAAGCAGACACTGCATACACTTTTTTTCTTCTCCCTGCTACTCCACAGCATAAAGACAGTTACCGTACTTTCCGGGTGACAAGGCGCTTCGTTATACAAGACGCACCCCCTTCTTTTTAAAAAAAATTGTAATCCAGTCACCCATTGGACGCAGGGGGCCGATAGGGCGCACCAAAATGACCCAGTTTTTGCCATGAGAGGTGGTTCCCCTGTCATATCTGAGAGAGGAAACACTTCCTGCACCGGGGTCAGTGACCGGTCAGTGACCGAGTTTAACAGAGTGGAAATCTGTGTGTGCGGCCAGATCAAAGGCAGGGCAGTACCTAGTAGCTGAAACATGCATTATCACAAGTTGTTTGACTGGTACTCAAGCGGTCTGAGGGTCTCTTTGATTTTTTTCGTATTTCATACACGGATTAGGCGCTTCGTTATACAAGACGCAGAGGTCGAACTCGAGGAAAAAAGTCGCGCCTTATGACCCGGAAAGTACGGTAATAATTAAATTCTCTGCTGTCACTGTTATGAAGACACCTTGCCTTGCAAACAACAGGTCCGTCCTTACCAAACATGCAATTTATACATTAATTTTGTCTTTAATCATTATCTCGCGTAAGAGCGAGCTTCTGGACAATTATTCAGAGAAGTTTATTTTCTGTATTACAAGTGTTATAGGTCTGTCAGTCTACTTAAAAGACTGGTGGGTCAAAGATCAGAGAAGGTCATGTTTTGTTTAGTTATAAATACCTTTTTTGTTTGATTCTCACCTAACATGCTCCTCAAGAGACTCCAGAAAATGCTGAGAGGCTTTTTTGTCCCCTGACCCCAGGCACGACATCATGAGGTGAAGGTCGTTGAAGGCAAAGACAGCATCCTCCAGGTGCGACTCGGACACATCTTGAATGTCCCTCCATTTGTTCACAACATCCATACCTGTAACACAAGACCAACGTCATGCTTTTACTAAACATCCTAAAATTCCTTCACAAATTCCCAATGAATCGTACGACTCACACCATCAAGACTCGATGTATGAGTAGTTTGGTTACGGTCACTGTTTGTTGGTTTACAATCGTAGTCAGTGGGAAGGTCCTATTGTGCTTGCCGAAGTCTCAAGAACAAAACCACCTGCACAGTTTTAAAAATACGTAAACTTTTGTGAGTCACTACAGTTTTTCACCACCCAGGAAGCAAGGTAATTATGGTTCAATCCTTTACCTTCAAGTTCCAGTCGAAAAAGGAGGGATGCAGCATCCGCGATGTTGAACAATTCACGCTGTTTGACGCACCGGCTTTTCACCTGAAAATCAATTTCATCAAGGTTCATTAAAGGTGTTCATTTGTGTGTGACTGAAAGTACACAGTCTAAGGTGCCATATACTCTAATGAATATATTTTGAAAGTAAAAGGGAATCATATTGAGCGCATGCTGCATTCTTTCAGAGTCCCGATTGCAGGTTAAAGCCGATCAGCACCGTGGTACTTGGTTCACCTCGTTTTAAAAAGCTTCACTCCGTAAAAGGGGCTCTTACTCTACCACCGTGACCGCTTAAAAATCCAAACATCGTCTTTTATAATTACTGCTTGCTTTGAACAGACTTACAAAATCATTGGAGATAAACTGCAATTGAACTGAACTATATAAACTCGGAGGCAAAAGAAACGCAAATAAAGGATGCGTTAATTAAACCTGTATGGACTTGAAATAAAAAAAAAATCATGATACTAGCATGTTCTGCACGTGTTGTTTTAGCGGTCTTATCTTGTCAGAACCGTGTTTGGCGTTATCTGGGTCACACGCGAGGTTTTGTTGACGGGGATCCCAAACCGTCATGGGGACAACTTTCAGCACGTGCACAATGTGGAAAAGCAGCTTTTCGTGTTCAGAGTATTCAGGCAAGCTGTACCGTACTCACAAAACTGTTACAACATTCATTTCTGCGACACAGGCGCGATGCCGAGACTATCACCAGATCAGCGCCAACAGGCGATCGGGAGACTTGATGCCGGACAATCAGTTCAGCAAGT
The DNA here is from genome assembly GCF_037325665.1 of Littorina saxatilis. Classification (NCBI taxonomy): domain Eukaryota; kingdom Metazoa; phylum Mollusca; class Gastropoda; order Littorinimorpha; family Littorinidae; genus Littorina; species Littorina saxatilis. The sequence continues at coordinate 33,354,112 of NC_090255.1, forward strand.
TGCTAGGGCATTTGGAGTAAATGTCACCACGGTTTATCGCCTGCAGCAACGTTTTCATGCCACTAACAGTACCTGCGACTTACCAGGACGTGGCAGACCCCGGGTAACAACAGCCCGACAAGATCGCCATCTTGTCCATCAACACCAGCGAGATGCATTCGAAACTGCCGCCAACACAGCCCGTAACACATTCGGGGTGCATGGACAACCCGTCAGTGCCAGAATTGTACGCCGACGGCTTGGTGGGCAGAACCTGGTAAATCCGCGTCCTGCTCGACGTCCTGTCTTGACAGCTCAGCATCGCCTGGATCGTCTGGCCTGGGCCCAGCAGCATGCCCACTGGCGCCATCGGGACTGGCGGAGGGTTCTTTTTTTCGGACGAGAAACGCTTTTGCCTGGAACCTGGCGATGGGCGTGTCCGGATCTGGCGAAGACCTGGACAGCGGTTTGCTAACAATAACATCCTGCAGCATGATCTATGGGGAGGTGCCAGCGTCATGATATGGGGCGCCATTGGTGTCAATCAGCGAGTGGGGCCTGTCGTCTTTCAGAACGTCGGCCAAGGTCGTGGGAATGGTGTCAATGCAGACCGCTATATCAATCAAGTCCTGCGTCCCTATGTGGTTCCATTTGTCCAGAGGCACCGGAACTGCCTGTTCCAGCAAGACAATGCTCGTCCCCATACTGCACATGCTACCCAGAACTTCCTGCGTCACAACAGCGTAAACCTTCTGCCTCATCCTGCTCGATTCCGGATCTCAACCCAATCGAACACTTTTGGGACATCATGCAAAGAAGGATTAATGCCCTTGCCCGGAGACCCCGCACAGCAGCAGCACCGCGTGCTGCTGTGACCCAGGTGTGGGCTCAGGTCCCTCAGCAGAAAATTAATCACCTTGCCTCTCCATGTACCGGAGGTGCGCCACAGTCATCAACGCCCAGGGAGTAGCAACACGCTATTAACTTTCAACCGTCTTCAAACAGTGTTCAGTGGAACATGACACGTCATGCTCTCATCCCAATACACTTTTCCGTCTGGTTTTTGTATCAGTCAATTCATTTCCTTGTTATTGTTAAGCGAAATAATTAATTCGACATTAAAATTCATGTGTAACCCATCTTCACTGCAGCATTTGCGTTTCTTTTGCCTCTGAGTTTACATGGTATTTCAGTGTCCCTAAAATTAACTAATATAGCTATTCTGATGGACACGTGGGGGAACTCAGGGGCTGTGATTGGATGGTCTCTTAATTCCTATCATCAAAACATAATGCTACGGAAGTCGGCCATTTTTGCCAATATCCAAAAGCATATTGGCAATAACAAAGACGCATGGTTCCGGTTTACCTATCTGTACCACACGATGTTTTAATTGACAACAGCATACACTGACAACTTGAAATTCTTCTCGGGAATGTTTTTCAGCTTTACAAATGTCGATAGCATACCCTTTTCTGCTAACTTCCCGATGAAACAGGACTAAACCAATTATTTTCTGTCCCTAAACACCACAAAATGCCCAAAGTCAAAAGATGTAGTACAAACAGGGGAGTAAAACGGAACAGCCGTTTTTGTGTGCCTGTGTGAGCTCAGCCGTTGCCGACTGACACAAACTTTTGCATTCGGCTTTATTTATCTCGTAACTCCACACTAAATACCCCACTTCCCCTCTGAAGTATTGATGTACAACCCATGGCACTAAAATTCATGTAGTCGTTTATAACTGAGGTTAAAAAATTCGCTTCATGACGAGACAGGTATAAATGCCATTCACCCAAAATGAAAACTTCGCTGCCGTCTGCTCGCGTTGTACGGATTAAGCTGTTCTCTTCTCCTCCCCTTGTTGCATCCTAGTTCTTCAGTTGTTTCTAGTTTTCCGTTGATGTTGTGTTTTGGTCTTCTTCATAAGTAGTCTTGTTCAAAATTAAAAAAACTCAAACTTCTTTTTGTTGTATACGAATGAACTAATAAAAAGCTGTTTAACAGCTGTGTTGTCAAATCGAGTTTTTTTCCAAAGTCAGTGTGGCGTTTGCTATCAAAACCTGAGATCAACGCATCGACGCAAAAACTGTCATTTTGTAAGTTTGGAACAACAAATCAAGGTCAGAACAGCTATATAATCGCTATTGTATTTTCAGCGTAGCAATAGGGTCCGATATTTAGACTCGAACAAATATAATGTGACTTGTTTTCGACATTTTACTTGTCTCGTCTAAATATCGGACCCTATTGCTACGCTGAAAACACAATAGCTGTTACTAATGTGAGACAGCTCTGATAATATACTTCTGAGGCAAATATATGATCTCTCACCACTGCACATGTGCACTCTTACCAATTTTATGCTAAGGCCAAATAAAAATATATGTTGGTTTAGGGTAACGTGCCCAAAAAAGAAAGGGTCGGTAGGTCGGCTTTTTTCTTCTTCTAAAATGTAGTTGATTTTAAAGGAGGTTACTTCCCTTAGTCTCGGTATGGTTCGCAAAATGTGCCAAAAGTTTTTAGTTTTTTTGAGAAATGAAAAAAAAGTTTTAGGGTCAGAGGGAAAAAATAATATATATTTTTATTTGGCCTCAGGACATTTTCGACAATACAATTTTATGCTGCAAAGCATAGAAGAAATGTTAACTATTACTCTTTTTACATTTAGTCAAGTTTTGACTAAATGTTTTAACGTAGAGGGGGGAATCGAGACGAGGGTCGTGGTGTATGTGCGTGTGTGTGTGTGTGTGTGTGTGTGTGTGTGTCTGTGTGTGTGTGTAGAGCGATTCAGACTAAACTACTGGACCGATCTTTATGAAATTTGACATGAGAGTTCCTGGGTATGATATCCCCAGACGTGTTTTTCATTTTTTTATATTTAGTCAAGTTTTGACTAAATATTTTAACATCGAGGGGGAATCGAAACGAGGGTCGTGGTGTATGTGCGTGCGTGTGTGTGTCTGTGTGTGTGTGTAGAGCGATTCAGACTAAACTACTGGACCGATCTTTATGAAATTTGACATGAGAGTTCCTGGGTATGAAATCCCCGAACGTTTTTTTCATTTTTTTGATAAATGTCTTTGATGACGTCATATCCGGCTTTTCGTGAAAGTTGAGGCGGCACTGTCACGCCCTCATTTTTCAACCAAATTGGTTGAAATTTTGGTCAAGTAATCTTCGACGAAGCCCGGACTTCGGTATTGCATTTCAGCTTGGTGGCTTAAAAATTAATTAATGACTTTGGTCATTAAAAATCTGAAAATTGTTAAAAAAAATAAAAATTTATAAAACGATCCAAATTTACGTTTATCTTATTCTCCATCAATTGCTGATTCCAAAAACATATAAATATGTTATATTCGGATTAAAAACAAGCTCTGAAAATTAAATATATAAAATTTATTATCAAAATTAAATTGTCCAAATCAATTTAAAAACACTTTCATCTTATTCCTTGTCGGTTCCTGATTCCAAAAACATATAGATATGATATGTTTGGATTAAAAACACGCTCAGAAAGTTAAAACAAAGAGAGGTACAGAAAAGCGTGCTATCCTTCTTAGCGCAACTACTACCCCGCTCTTCTTGTCAATTTCACTGCCTTTGCCATGAGCGGTGGACTGACGATGCTACGAGTATACGGTCTTGCTGAAAAATGGCATTGCGTTCAGTTTCATTCTGTGAGTTCGACAGCTACTTGACTAAATATTGTATTTTTGCCTTACGCGACTTGTTGATAAATGACTTTGATGACGTCATATCCGGCTTTTCGTGAAAGTTGAGGCGGCACTGTCACGCTCTCATTTTTCAACCAAATTGGTTGAAATTTTGGTCAAGTAATCTTCGACGAAGCCCGGACTTCGGTATTGCATTTCAGCTTGGTGGCTTAAAAATTAATTGATGACTTTGGCCATTAAAAATCTGAAAATTGTAAAAAAAAAAAATTTTTTATAAAACGATCCAAATTTACGTTTATCTTATTCTCCATCATTTTCTGATTCCAAAAACATATAAATATGTTATAATTGGATTAAAAACAAGCTCTGAAAATTAAAAATATAAAAATTATTATCAAAATTAAATTTTTGAAATCAATTTAAAAACACTTTCATCTTATTCCTTATCGATTCCTGATTCCAAAAACATATAGATATGATATGTTTGGATTAAAAACACGCTCAGAAAGTTAAAACGAAGAGAGGTACAGAAAAGCGTGCTATCCTTCTCAGCGCAACTTCTAAACCGCTCTTCTTGTCAATTTCACTGCCTTTGCCATGAGCGGTGGACTGACGATGCTACGAGTATACGGTCTTGCTGAAAAATTGCATTGCGTTCAGTTTCATTCTGTGAGTTCGACAGCTACTTGACTAAATGTTGTATTTTCGCCTTACGCGACTTGTTTTATTTATTTTTATAATTTTTTAAATTTTTATTTTATTTTTTTATATTTTTTTTCTCCCCCTTTCTCCCTCCCCCCCCCCCCCCCCCCCCCCCCCCCTTAATAAGTGTGTATTACTTTTAGTCTGTATGCCTGTACCCTTGACATCATCCAACCACTTCTCTCCCCTTTCATTCATTTCCGTTCCTAGAGTTCCTTCCCCTTTTTGCGTGTTTCCCCTCCATTTTCTTTAAAACCCTGTTCGTTCGTCTGCTTTTTGTTGTCTTTTGTGTTCTTTTCCTGATGAAGCTTCCAGAAGCGAAAATTCGTAATCGTCTTGTGTCGTCTTTGTATCGGTGAGTACAGTAATCCTTTGTTTTTTAACTTTTTTTTTTTAACTATTACAAATAATTGCTCACCTCTGAATCGAAAATTTCCAATGCCTCTAGATATTCTCCCTGTAAATCAGAAAGAAACATGAGGTACATGTATGAACAAGTTCGTGTACTACAAATGCAGGCTGTGTATTTTAAAATACATTTGTTTTAATCTATGACCTGTCTGTCCATCCACAGTTGTAAATGTATGGGTCGTTTACTTCTGTGTGTATGGGTGTCTGCTGGCATGTGTGTGTGTGTGTGTGTGTGTGTGTGTGTGTGTGTGTGTGTGCGTGTGTTTGTGTGTGTGTGTGTGGTGCGTCTATGTGCATGTGAACATGCATGCACGCATGCCTGCCTAAATGCTTGCCTGCCAGCACGTTGTGTGCGTGTCAGACTCTCTCTGTCTATCTGTTTGTGCATGTGTATGTCTGTCTACCCGTTTTAACCTCAGTGTCAGAGAGAACCTGTATAAGTATGCTTACTTGTATGCTTCGGCTCAGATAGTCTAGTCTTCTGCTTGTTTTTCTTTTAGTTTGTGATTATGTCTTTTATTTTAGTGTCCCTTTTTATTTTGGAAGTCCTTTAATTCTTCCCAATAATATTACTTACTTTTTCAATGTAATGCAAGGCAAGATGCCACCAGTGATGGCAAGCCAGTGAGCGACAGACCTGAAAAATGACAGTGAATGAGACACTTACAAAGAATTAAGTCGAGTATGACACTTTCTTTCATCCAGCACAAAAATTAACAGTAATTTCATTAGCCCGTCAAAACACACCCACACCCTCATTGATGGATCCACAGCTGGTGTATGTGGAGTGGAGAGGTGGGGGGGAGGGGGGGAGGGCCCGGGGGGAGTATATGAAATTGCCAATTGCCAAGACTAGCCATAGCATGTTTCTGAAGTGACCATGACGGCACAATTACATCATCTTATTTGACAGACAGAGGAAAAAAAACACCATTTCTTTCAGTGCAAAAAAATTAAAAAAATAGTTTAAAAGAAAACGAGAGCTCAGGAGAAAAAGAAAACAAACGCATCAGGGTGAAGGCAGGTAATGGCAATAAGAAATAATTTTTCTTATCAGCAAAACGTGATGGATCTGGGGTAGAATTCAAGAGCTTATCCCGGAAGGTCTTATCCACTAAGGCCATTGCACCTGGTCAGATCCACAAATCTAATCAGCAAAACACTATAGCAAACAAAAAACCAAAAGCTGACCTCCCAATCGTCCAGAGTGGAGCGGAGAAAGTGAATGCCCCTGTCCTGCTGACCAGTCATCTCCAGCACGTGATTCATGGAGTGTGTGGCCCATGTGTCATGGCGGTTCAGCTCAAGAGCCTGTAGGTGAGTGTACACAATCATTTTCAGGTTCACTACTTTGTTGTCCCATCGCTGGGAAATTTGGCCATTTTCTCCCAGTGCTAAGAGTCGCCCTATCCAGGTGTGTGTGTGTTTTACGTGTAAAATCAGGCACCTGCACTACTAGCTGTTTTTGGTAGACCTTGCTTAAACAGTTTTTCTGTTCATAACCTCTATTTTAAGACTCCCTCCTTTTTAAGACCTGATTTCTTCAGATTTTGGGAGATCTTAAAAGCGGGATTCCACTGTAGTATTATGGATACTTCCAGCACTGGAAAAATAACTTGATTTACGGAATCTGGACTGTAATGCAGAAAATTAATCTGCACAAAGTAAGCGTTTCCCTATACATACAGTTGTTTAATTATTTAGAGCACTTACTGATTATTTTTGAGTTAATCACTGCAGGTGTCTAGGTTACAGCACATTCGAAATACCCTGGGACTTCCATAGGTTAAATTCTCCAGAAAACTTTTCCAAAATGGTGTCGTAAATCAGGCATGGGAATTGCTGAGAGGAAAAACCTCTGAAATCTTGGGGGGTTCAAGGGAAAACATTGTAATGGCACGATCAAAATCTACGCGGCCTGAGAAGGTTTTGGCACAAAATCAAGCTTTTTCTCTCTCTCATACAACAGGAGGAATTAAACCTGCAACTGTTAAACAATCTTAAGTAATGCCCATGCAGTGATAATCACTTTCTTGATCAAAATTGCTGAATGCTCACACTCTGGTTGTCCATTCTCATTTTCATTGGCTACTAACCGCTTTTTGTCGTAAAACTGCATGGCCGCGTCGAACAATGTTTGATACCAAAACATCTTCGTCAAAACGCAAAGGACGAGTCGTCTCTCGACGTGCTTAACCAAATCCAGCAGAAGTTGCGCGAAAGTCAGAACCAAAATCAACTACTGGGCTCACTGAGACAAGCTGAAGCCATTCATCTTTTCCGCCTGCAGAGCTGTTCCGTTTAAAGACCTTTCTTTTTTTCTCTGAAAATATTCTCTCTGAAATTTCATTTCTAAACCTCTGAAATTAGCAGATCCGAGGACCATTCCCATGCCTTTGAATACTGTAATTTCAAATAAACACTTGCTAGAGTTTCTTGACACTTACTCTCAATGCCTGTTTCTCTGCACGATCGTACAGGTTGGTTTCTTCCAACCCAAAAGCATGCATCCCCAGCAGGAAGCTGAGGACAGAAAAAAATATGTCATAACAAAATTGTCTACCCCCTGGTATAAGTGGGAGTTAGAAAATTTACTCTTGCAGTTTCACTTGTAAATGCCATTTTATGTCTTCCAAACAAATTAAAACCAATAAGACCTATTGCATTGATATCATCTTTCTCCTTACCTGTACAGAGGCGTAGAGGGAGACCATTCCGGCAAAACTCGAGCAGGACTGTCCCGGAGCTGTGCAGAGTTACCTGTGTAGATATAGCCCAGGTACGCTGACTTCAGAGCCAGCAAATCATGGGGATGGTCAACCAATATGTCTTCCCATGTCACGCAGGCCTCTTTCAAATAGCTGCAAGGAATACATATCAGTCTGAGGTACTTCAAGAGACCATGCATTAATTAACGCTGAAAAGTAATACTATTACTAATAATTCACATATTCATTTGAAAAACGTCATCTGCAATGACATAACGCAAGAGCAAAATCTTACACATTTTTGTAACAGTCCAAGCACACGCTAGTGAAGAATTAAGCATTGTGGAAATTTGGTTATGTCATATTTTGACAATTTTGATGCCTTTGCATTTGGCCAAAACTACAATTTTGGGCTTCAGATTCCATTTTAAGACTGAAGAGTGAGGATGAAAGTCCCTTGTTCATTTCAATGCTTGTTATTCTCTCAGGTGTCAGAAGAATGGTTCTGAATAACTCTCACTTACTCTATTACACATGTTGTATGCATTTAGAGCGCTTGCTTCCCTTTGTTTACCAGATGACATTACAACTTCCTTCAAAACAATGAAAAATAGTCACCCATCAGCCCACTGTTTCACAGCCTTAACATGCTTCTTTTCGGCTGGGGCTAAATTTGGTTGCCCTTCTGCTTTTTTCACAAGATCCTCTACAGCTGTCTTCAGCTTCGGGTCAAGACGAGTTGACGTTCCTCCACCCATCACCTGTAGGCCTACGGTCATCGCTTGGCCCACCACTGTCCACAGAAAAGAGTGTGGTTTTAATGTGTGTCTGATGGAAATACACGTACATACATTGTAATATGCAGCTGCGTGGCAAAAAATCTTTTCTGTGTACCGTTGCAGTTGAGATTTTGAAGTAACATAATATAAGCAAGATACATTACTGCTGACACCACACACACATGTATATATGCATGCATGCATGCATGCATGCACGCACGCACGCACGCATGCAATTGCAATCATTCACTCTCACACACACTCACACCAACCACACACATACACACCACCAACTCATACCTGCTGTAAAACCAGTACACTCAGCGGTACAATGGAAACCTCCTTTTAAAAGACTCCCCAATTATGACTTAAATACCCCTTTTTCAGACCTTGATTTTTCTGATTTTCTGTTGGTAAATTTACCCCTATTTTATTCTAGATAATTAAGACAGGTCCCTCCTTTTTAAGACCACATTTTCTCAGATTTTCGGGGGTCTGATCGCGATCTTCAAAAAATGCGGGTTCCACTGTATAAGAACTAAAAACTTGTTACACTGACATTACCAAAGTTTGGGTCTGCATCCATCATCTGCTTGAGGGTAGCATGTATACCTCCAACACTGGGGTCATCCCAGTGAGCTGCCAGCTACACAAACAACACACACATATATATTCAACAATCAAATCTGCGTATGATTGTTAATGCATTTCAGGAAATGTCTAGGAATGTCGTTTCTCAAAAACCAATCGATGAATTCAGAAAATAACTCTGATTGTTTCCTCAATAGACGATTTTTTTTTAGAAATAACTCCGTCGGGTTTGTACGGGTTGTAAAATGTTGAATACATATTTGTATACTCTTGCTTTTTACTCTGACAAACATTGGAGGGGGCCTGCAGTCACTGGCGAGGGGTGTGTCGGAATCACGTGGACAGGAGTACGTGTTAAGTTATTTTTCAGAGGAAAAGCGAGTGCAGTCCTGCTCATTTTAGCCATTATTAATTCATTGGAGTCGTATTATTTTAGTCCTTTTTTTGAAAAAAAAAAAATGAAAAAAAAATTACAGCTAGATCAAAACTGTTTAGCTCGCGATAAAGTATCTGACCTGATCTCTGTCCATGCATAAACTTAGAATTATTCATATAAATCTTCATTTTTGAGTTAAATGCTGCTAATTAGGTCACTAAACGAGAAAATAAACTTTTGTTCTAAATTATACTGTAGTGCGCACATTCACATTTTAAAGACTGAATCCATGAATCAAGTGCTCATATATTTTTTTGTACAGATAAACAAAGAAAACAAATTAAAAAAATAGAAATGCCACACTGCACACATGCAATTATCAACATTACAGGAAAAATAATTCCAAACATCAAAAAATCTAAATTGTAAAGCAAACTAGTACAATCATTTCGCGTAATCATTGACTGTGTAGAATATTTCCAAGGAAGACAACCCAACAAAATCTTCACATGTTACTGTTAGCTAGGGTGTCTGCAATCGTGTATCAACAGTTCTTTCCCTTGAGCAGGCTCTATCTTTTCACTGAAACTTCTCAAAATCTGTCTAATCGATTATGATCCGATACAGCTCGAATGAGTTAACATTTTGCAGAAGAGTAGCTATCCCTCCACTTGGAAATTGGACACATACTAATAAATTAACACCTGGCCAGTTTCTGTGCATACATATTTAACTTTTTGATGTATTGATTTCGCAAAAGCCAGTAGATTTTTGGAATGTGTCAAAGTGAAGCCAGTAGATTTTTGGTATGTGTCAAAGTGAAGCCAGTAGATTTTTGGTATGTGTCAAAGTGAAGCCAGTAGATTTTTGGTATGTGTCAAAGTGAAGCCAGTAGATTTTTGGTATGTGTCAAAGTGGAGACATGGTCTTTGCCTGGGGGTTATAATAAATGTAATTACCTGTGTGAGTGTGGCATCGTACATCCTGCTGGCTTCATTGCTAGGTGTTGACAAGGGCACGTTAAGGTCTCTCCACTCCTGCAAATCAAAACACATGCATACGTGTATACATGTAAACTATTGTTAATGAACTTTGTGAATAACCCCCATTTTAAGCCCCCATCTTTGTAAATTCACCTCCATTTTGATATATATATATATAATGACCTAGGTTTCCAGTTGTCAAAAAGGCAACATTTCATGACAACAAAGCCAAATAGGTCATGTTAATACAGTGGAACCAGGTCTTTAAGACCCCCCCCCCCCCCCCCCCCCCCCATTTTAGACTTCTTCCCTTGTAAGACCCTTTCTTTCTTTATTTGGTGTTTAACGTCGTTTTCAACCACGAAGGTTATATCGTGACGGGGAAAGGGGGAGAGATGGGATAGAGCCACTTGTTAATTGTTTCTTGTTCACAAAACCACTAATTAAAAAAATTGCTCCAGGGGCTTGCAACGTACGTAGTACAATATATTACCTTACTGGGAGAATGCAAGTTTCCAGTACAAAGGACTTAACATTTCTTACGTACTGCTAGACTAAAATCTTTACAAACATTGACTATATTCTATACAAGAAACACTTAACAAGGGTAAAAGGAGAAACAGAATCCGTTAGTCGCCTCTTACGACATGCTGGGGAGCATCTTGAACTTGAACTTGAACTTGCGATGTTTAAGGCCTTAGGCCTGTTCATCGATCCTGTCGAATAGTACTCCAATATCACTTTTGTTGGTGGCATGCGCGGGCGGTTATTGGTAGCACGTTGGCGAGAATTTCTCTGGTCTGTCTGCCCAGAAATTGTCCAGCCTTCCTTTGAAACTGTTCACTGATGGTGCTGTCACAACTGTTTTTGGCAGACTGTTCCAGTGAGGAATCACCCTTTCTGCGAAGAAGCAGCTCCGAACGTTCAGCCTACAAAATGGTTTGTACAACTTGAGGCTGTTTCCCCTAGTTTCTTTGGTTTCGGCCAGCTGGAAATTCGGGTTGCCTGTGTCGTAGATCCCATGCATATACTTGTAGAGGTCGATCATGTCACCTCGGAGACGCCTGTGTTCGAGACTCGGTAGTTTGAGTACAGCAAGTCGTTCTGGGTAAGTTTTCTCACTGAGAGCCGATATCAGTTTGGTAGCCCTTCTCTGTACGTCCTCTATTTCCTTGCACAGCAGTTTCTGCTGTGGTTGCCATACTGAATGCCCATATTCAAGGATTGGCCTGACAAGACTCTTGTAGAGTTGTACAAACACCTCCCTATCCAGATGCTCAAACGATCTCCTGATGATGCCTAAGGTTTTGTTTGCCTTCGCAGTTGCTTGTGCAACATGTCCCTTGAAACTCAGGCGATTGTCTACAAGTACACCAAGGTCTTTCTCCGTTTCGCTTTCTTCTAGAGTGATGCTAACCTCCTCACCACTTTCGGATCTCCCTTTCATGTGATAGCTGGTCTCTGTGTGTTGTTTGCCTAGCTTAAGGACACTACACTTCTTTGGGTGGAACTTGAGGAGCCAGTTGTCAGACCACTCTTGTAGCTTGTCCAGATCTTCCTGCATGACAACAGGTCCTGAGGGCACGTCAGTACGTGTATATAGCTTGGTGTCGTCAGCAAGTAAATTCTTCCCCCTAACCCGCGGGGGGTTTTTAAGTCCCTAATTTTCAAGACATTCTGTTTATAACATCTGCTAATGTACCTCCATTTTAAGATGTACTCCCTCCCTTTTAAGACCAGTCTGATTTTATCAGATTTTTGGGGGTCCTAAAAGGTGTGTTTCACTGTACATTCACTGCAGGTCTGTCAACTTGTTTTAGCTGCCTCTAAGTCTAAATAACACAAAACAACTCATAACATTAACAATCTCTGCATATATAAATAATTAATATCATGTCAAAACGACTTGTACACAATGCTGGTTAATCAACATCAACGATCATTGTCCAACCCTGATGGAAGTTAGCCTTGAGTGCAAAATGCATAAACAATTTCTGCGAACTGCCAAATGACTTCAATATCTAATTCAAATGCATTAAAATCAAATTGATTCTTTATCTCCTAGTCCGTCTAGTGGTAGTATAGTTGCAGCTGTTGTAATAAATGCAGTCTTATGGATCTGTATATGTATTCACTGTATAATGTGTATCTCCTGCATAAATCAGTTTGAAGTCTCACTTTCACTTATAGTCACTCAGGTCATGTATGAGGTTGCAGTCAGCCAGAAAATGATCCCTCATGTTATGAGGTCAATGATAAGATGACTGTGTGAATAAATAACATTCATTGTGACACGTCACCAACCAGTGATTCAGCAAGAATCTGTCCTTACCACAGGCACATGAAGAATCAAAATTCAAATCACTGAACATATTCTTAAATGACTGGGTGTTATTACCTGTAATAAAGAATAGGCCTATTTCATGTTATTACATAACATAACATAACATAAGCTGCTTATTAGGCTTTTCAGCCTTTTGCCTGCTATGTTGTATACGATGATGTTTAGAATACCATTGTTCATGATTTGAGTGCTGCATTATGTCCTAGGATGATCTCAATTGAATTAAAAAAATTCTTCAAAACATATAAATTGCGTCCAGTGCATGGTTATCCAATACATTTTTTTTAAGTGTTTAGTGTTCCTCCTGACACAATGCTGGGTAGTAGATGATTCCATGCAGTCATTTTCAACACAGTTAGTTGAACAGTTTGTATACAGATTAGTCTTAAGAGTCTTTTTCATTAATTTATAATCATGTCCTCTTTTGCTGGAACCCTTCAATGGGCTATGAGACTCTGTGTGTGTGTGTGTGTGTGTGTGTGACCGTGCTGTGTGTGGTGTGTGTGTGTGTGTGTGTGTGTGTGTGTGTGTGTGTCTGCGTGTCTGTCTGTTTCTCTATCTTTCTGTCCATCTGTCTACATGCATTGTACAGTATGAGTTTTGCGACCTGCACGATGCACTAGATCGTATCCATATTGCCTACATTCCTCTTTCGGTCATCTTGAACTTTAGTGTGTTAAATTCATAGCTCAAAATTCAGTTGCATTCTTTACTTAATTTTGATACAAGCCCCTGTAAACAAGCCAAAGAAAATTTTTCGTGAAATTAATTGACGGATTGAGCTCCAAACAATTTGGATCAATGACGCAAAAACGCTTGCGTTTTCAACCAGGGGACATCTTTTACAGAGTTATATGTCCCTTGTCGGAGTGCACGGATAATTCCGCACGTAAACGGAATGCAAGGTACAGTTCATTCCGTGACTTCAAAGGGATCTAAAATGACTTACATGCAAGTGCAGGTTCTGCAAATAATTATGGAGGCTTAGATGCCTCTGAATTCTGAGCTATGAATTTAACACACTAAAGTTCAAGATTACCTCTCTTTCTGTACCCTGTACCACCCCCCCTCCCCATCACCACCCCACCCATAAAAAAAAAAGACTGTGCACGATTCAAGAACACACTTGACTTGCAGGGGAAAAAAGAATCGATCCCATTCGGGTACCTGTATACCCTCTTGTCTCGACCAGAAACGTATACAATGTAGAAGCATTTCAACATCACAAACTAAGCAAAGATGCACAAACCTCCACTGTTCTCCAGTGACAATGCTGAGAAACCATGCTGAGTTCGAGTCAATGCCTGCTGCGCTCTCCAAAAGTCAGCACCAGATCGGTTACAATCGAGTCAAAAAGTTCTGTTCAAGTTGCGACCAAGATGCGCAGGACGTGCATGCACCGGAAGTGTATTTGATTATGGTGCATGTGCACCTAATGTACCTAAAGAAGGGAGGTAACACTTACAGCCTAACAACTCGAGTTTTCAGTGAGTTTGTTGTGTATACATACACACACAAAACAAAACAAAAAGAAAGAATTAAAAATATTTGCACATTCAGAAAATAACAAGGATTTCAAAGTACATCAATCGCGTAACTGACATGGAAACAAGAGGACTGATGTGACATGGATTTAAATACTAACACACACAAACATGACAAAAATGTATGGGATATGTTTTTTGCTGAATGTCTGTATCAATATCAAACTTGAGTATTAATGAAAAAGGTAAAGAGAATGCATTCAAGTTGTCATTTGGTATACGTTGTAAAGGACATCATTGCGGACAAGGCTGAAAACTTTATATGAGAGCCCGGCGTAACATGCATGTTACATTTTCAAATACAGTTTTACTGATCACTTGTTCAGCAAAAAGAAGAATATTGGTAGCACAGTAAGACTGACACAAACTGTAGTGTGTCACAGCATGCAGTTTGGGAAGCTGTTAATGTGATAATCAGTTATAGACCTCTCTCTCTCTCTCTCTCTCTCTCTCTCTCTCTCTCTCTCTCTCTCTCTCTCTCTCTCTCTCTCTCTCTATCTCTCTCTCTCTCTCAGTCTCTCCCCCTCTCTCTCTCTCAGTCTCTCTCTCTCTCTATCTCTCTCTCTCTCTCTCTCTCTCTCTCTCTCTCTCTCTCTGTCTCAGTCTCTCTCTCTCAGTATCTCTCTCTGTCTCTGTATGTCTCTCATCTCTCTATCTCTCTCTCAGTCTCTCTCTCTCTCTCTCTCTCTCTCTCTCTCTCTCTCTCTCTCTCTCTCTCACACAGACGCGAATTGAAACTGAATTTCTCCCAATTGCCAAGTGGACTGGGTGGCCGAGTGGTAACGCACTTGCCTCGGAAGCGCGGCGAGGTTGCGAGTTCGACCCTGGGTCAGAGCGTTAGCAATTTTCTCCCCCCTTTCCTAACCTAGGTGGTGGGTTCAAGTGCTAGTCTTTCGGATGAGACGAAAAACCGAGGTCCCTTCGTGTACACTACATTGGGGTGTGCACGTTAAAGATCCCACGATTGACAAAAGGGTCTTTTCTGGCAAAATTGTATAGGCATAGATAAAAATGTCCACCAAATACCCGTGTGACTTGGAATAAAGGTCGTGAAAGGTGAATGCTCGCCCTAATAGGCTTGAGGTTTGCTGGCCGATGTGAATGCGTGATATATTGTGTAAAAAATTCCATCTCACACGGCAGAAATTAATATGTAAAGCGCTTAGAGAACGTTAAGCGCTATATAAATCTCCCCATACAATACAAGCCAAAACACAGTAAATACAGGAGAGGAAACTGTATAAAATTTCATCTCACACGGCATCACTGCAGAGCGCCTAGAACTGTACCCACGGAATATGCGCGATATAAGCGTCATTGATTGATTGATTGAAACTGAAGCATCAGTAAAAATGTCAAAAAATAAATTAAAGGATCGGAGTTTGGCTTAGTGAAACAAGACAAGACAGAACAAGACAAGACAAGACAAGACAAGACAAGACAAGACAAGACAAGACAAGACAAAGACAAGACAAGACAAGACAAGACAAGACAAGACAAGACAAAACAAGATCTTTGTTATCGAGGGTAATAGATAAAGCCAGAATATTAAAAAAAAAACATGCGTTTTCACCTTTCACATCCAGCCCTGGACCTAGATAGGGTCAACCAGACCAGAAAAAAAATATGATCAGAGAACTATCAGAGCAAACTTTACACATTATAACTGTACGTACAGATAAAAAGATAAACAAGTCGCGTAAGGCGAAATTACTACATTTAGTCAAGCTGTGGAACTCACAGAATGAAACTGAACGTAGTCCGCCGCAAGTGCAAAAGGCAGTGAAAGTGACGAGCCTGTTTGGCGCGGTAGCGATTGCGCTGTGCTTCATAGCACGCTTTACTGTACCTCTCTTCGTTTTAACTTTCTGAGCGTGTTTTTAATCCAAACATATCATATCTATATGTTTTTGGAATCAGGAACCGACAAGGAATAAGATGAAATAGTTTTTAAAACGATTTCGAAAATTTAATTTTGATCATAATTTTTATATTTTTAATTTTCAGAGCTTGTTTTTAATCCAAATATAACATATCTATATGTTTTTGGAATCAGAAAATGACGAAGAATAAGATGAAATTGTTTTTGGATCGTTTAATAAAAAAATAATTTTAATTGCACATTTCCGATTTTTAATGACCAAACTCACTCATTAGTTTTTAAGCCACCCAGTTGAAATGCAATACCAAACCCCGGCCTTTGTCGAAGATTGCTTTGCCAAAATTTCAATCAATTTTATTGAAAAATGAGGGTGTGACAGTGCCGCCTCAACTTTTACAAAAAGCCGGATATGATGTATTTATCGAAAAAATGAAAAAAACTGTCCGGGGATATCATACCCAGGAACTCTCATGTCAAATTTCATAAAGATCGGCCCAGTAGTTTAGTCTGAATCGCTCTACACACACACACACACAGACAGACAGACACACATACACCACGACCCTCGTCTCGATTCCCCCCTCTATGTTAAAACATTTAGTCAAAACTTGACTAAATGTAAAAATACTTCACAACATTTTGACTACATGGTCAGTCAGTCCGTGTGAAAAATATACCTGATTGAAGTAAGGCATCATAAGTACAAACTCGGAAGAAAAAAAAGAGAGGAAGAGAGAAAGGCTGGAATGGGGAGGAGGGAGGGAGGGAGGAGGGAGGAGGGGATAGTGATTTGAAGGAAGATGACACACGTGGCATGATATAGACAGTCCCCATTAAGCAGCAGGACCTCCCCCTTTACGCCATCTTCTCCCCCTCGCCCCCTCCCCTTCTGCCCTTCGTCTCTAAGTAACCAGCATCCGCCCACCCCGAGTAGCCTCCCAGGTGATTGTATGGTTGGCCTTTCGGGTCTATAGCTATCGTCACGAATGAATGAAGAATGCGTGTATATTTTGTCAAATGTATTAACACAGTGCAGTTAATATAACATGTACCAAATACCAAATAACGCAATGCCGTTAAAGTTGTGAAGGGGTAAAACTCAAGAACACACGTATCCCTGTTTTTTTTTTTAAATCATTGCTTTTTGCCAAACTTTGCAGACGGAGAAACCGTGGCTGA
Source organism: Littorina saxatilis (assembly GCF_037325665.1). Taxonomy (NCBI): domain Eukaryota; kingdom Metazoa; phylum Mollusca; class Gastropoda; order Littorinimorpha; family Littorinidae; genus Littorina; species Littorina saxatilis. The sequence goes on from NC_090255.1 coordinate 33,371,270, forward strand.
GTGTTGAAACTGGGGTACAACTGTTCATGATCGTGCACGCTAGTTTGTATGTATTTATTTTTTCTACAAACAGTTATGTGACAGGGAGACTACCGTTGCCCTTCACAGCAGGCTCTGCAGACTTGTTGGCCTTTGAAAGCGCTAGCTATTTATAGCTCGCTGGCTAAATACCTGCATGTGGATTGTAGAGTTCGTTTTGTGATGGGGTCTGGCGGCTGCTGTCTCCCTGTATGTTCTTGGTTTCTTTAGCGTAACCATAACAGTTTTTATAGGGCTAAGAAATTAGCTCTAAAATACTCAATCCTGTCTGAATGGCTTTTGCTTCCAAAGGTGGTTCGTGTGTTTCGGCACTCGAATACATTTATGTTTAGTTCAGACAAAAATAACACTACCGGCTTAGAATTTGAACTTTGGAGAACTTTTTGACTAACTTTCATGTAAATGTCTTGTCATATGTATAACAAACGTGTGATTTTGACACCCCCGTTTAGCTAGTGGTCGGACCTTAAAAGATCGCTGGGTCGAAGTACGAGTGATTGTAACGATTTTTGTCGTCATAAATTAAACGTTCCCATAACACACCAGTCTTGGCCCATCTTGGTCAAGAGCATCGTAAACCTCTCCTGGCAACTGTCATGCGACGGAAGCTAGCACGGTTTGACCATGTCACGAAGCATTACCGTAGAAGTGGGACGCAGACGCAAGAGACAACGCGGGAGCTGGGGCCAGTTTCATAAGATAGCAGTGAACCGACTGACAGTCGATCGACTGCCCAGTCGATGGACTGTGGTTGATCGCCGGGTCACCGAAAAGCGCGTTTCATGAGCGAATCACCGTCACCCGCGGACAACCGCAGTCGACCGACTGTACAGTAATCCGAATGGCCAAGTCGAGGGCTAAATTTAGCAACATTACCACTTCCGTTTGCTCATTCGCACGTGGAAATGGCCGATTTCGAAGAAAAAACAAGTCTCGGCCCGCTCAAAATAACAATGACCGAAACTTTCAGTAATTCCTTCGCGTGACGTCGAACCCTCTTACGACATAATGTGACGTCTTCAAGACATAACCCTGACTTGTCTCCTGGATTACTGCGTCATAATAGATACATTTCGAAGAACAATCACAAGGTTTGGCTCACAATCCAAACAAGTGTGAGCATTCTGCCATTGACTGTGCGGATAATTACATTTATTTTCGGTTTACCGCAGTAAGCCGAACACAGTGTTGGGGGGAGAGCTTCACCGTGTTCGGCCGACTTCCGGTGAGACGACCCGCAGTCAGTCGACCGAAATTTTGTTCGTGAAACCCGATTACGTCGGATTACTGTGGTTATCTCGGACAACTGCAGTCGGTCGACTGTGTTTCTGGCTTATGAAACTGGCCCCTGGTCCGACAACGACAAAAATGGACGCAGATGGCTTTTTTGTAACCTTCTGTCGACGGCCGCCAACAGAACACCTGATAAACAAAGGGAAGTAAGCGCTCTAAATGCAAACGACATGTGTAATAAAGTAAGTGAGAGTTATACGGAACCAATCTCCTGGCACCTGAGAGAATAACAAGCCTTGACATGAACAAGGACCTTCATCCTCAACAGAACAAAACAGCATGCATAAAGGTTTCTGCCTCTTCTGCCTCTTCTGCCCTCACGTTCCCCAGACAAGGGACGGATGATTATGATGACTTCAGGCACAATCGGCACACCATAGCGTATTGTTGGTTCTCCGCGTCCAGCAGATTCCCTCTGTGTCTCGGTATGTGTCCCTGGCATACCAAGCCGCGAAAAAAGGGGCGTAATTTGCTCCTTGTCTCCCTTAGCTTTCTTGACACCCAAACCGTCGAGGACAACGGAAGCACAAAGGGGTTCTTCACTAGTTCCGGCGTCGGAAAGTTTTGCAAGGACTCTCGATTGCACTTCTAAAAAAACCGGTACATTTTCGTTTTAATAACACTTTTTATGTTCTTAATTTTGATATATTTACGTTTTTCTTTTCAAGGTCAGAAAAATGACCCCAAATCATATGTGGTAGTGACTACGACTGCTACGACGAACCAGCGTTGTCCGAAAAAGACGTCTTACCTATAGAATTCAAATATCTTGTTTGAAATGTTCACGGTTGTACCATAGGTTTTTAAGCTGAAATAAACCAGAAAAAGAAAAAAGGTAAAACATTACGGAAAAAATAGGGAACTGATTAACGTTAAAAAAAAAGGGCAGAGATCGATATGAAGGTAAATATACAATTGAGGACAGTTGAAGAATAAATGAATAGACAAGGACAGCTGAAAAACAGAAGGCAACAAAATTAGTGAACTGAAAAACGTTAAAATTAAAAAAAGAAAAAGAGATATGAAGGCAAATACACGATGGAGGAAAGTGACAGAATAAATAAATAGATAAGGGCAGCTGAAAAACAAAATAAAAATTAAAGTAGAAAGAGAGCTGGGAAAAAAGTTAGTGAGAAAAAAAAGAGTGTAGTAGGTCTATATCTATATGGAAATATTGACTTTAATGCAGTGCCGTTCTATAAAGCTGTGTACCAGTGGAAACCTTGATACGCAAGTAATAATACATTTTTCAACGACGTACTTTCAGTTAATCATATATAAGTCTGTTGTATGAATAAATGGCTTATCCAAATATAACCCTGGCCCACAGAGAAATAATTAGGAACTAATGCACAGATTGATTAAAGGCATATGTACTCGATGACTATACACACTAATTGCTTTACCACCAGCTGGAGACATGCTAAATTAAGTTCCCTGCAAAATATTGTGGTCTAGGACCCCTTCAATGTTGAGATATGTTAATTTTCATTTTGATCTGGATCGTCCTATTTATAGATTTGGCAACACATGTAACGTTGATGCAAGGGAGCTAACACCGCGGCTTTGTTGACATCCTCACTTTTTCAGAGGCTAGAACAAGCTGTAATGCATGTATTATGGTCCGCGCATGGTGACATATCGTCATTATATGGTCTTATGGTGCGTTTGACATCCATTATGGGCAAACTACACTTTGTAAACACGGGAGCGCGTACATATGCCTTTAAATATTTGTTACGTTCGTTCAGTTCTAACTAATATTGAGAGGTTTATACTCCTCGCGTAACGTTGAAACCAACGGATTCTGACATTGATTTTAAATACCATAAATTATTTGAAAAGACAACAAATATCAGATTTTTTTTCTTTTCTTTTTTAAAAATGTTGTAACCTTTTGTTGTTGTTGTATCATTCATTGACTGGAGTTTCACTGATAGAAATCACAGGATTTCATTATTTGTATCGTTTAACATACAGTACAAACTTTAAAAGGAGTAAACATGCATGCATGTAACAAACAATGTACACAGCTTCATATTGTGACAGGGGAGGCTACCGCTCCTTTCACAGCAGACTCTGCACCCGAGTTGTTGGCCTTTAAGTCAACACCGGTGGATTGTGGAATTCTGTTTGTGATGGGGTCTGGTGGTTTGCGATTGTCTGTATGTTCATGGAAACCTTCGGGTTTGCATAACAGTTTTTGTAGGGCTAAGAAATTGGCCCTAACATTTTCAATCCTGTTTGATTGCACTTCGCCTCCCGAGGTGATCGTAGTGTTACGGCACTCGGTTACAATATATAAATTAAAACGACCCTGCACCTCTAACACTGACAATGTA
>NC_090255.1:33379943-33399943 GCF_037325665.1 Littorina saxatilis
CATGGAGTTGACAGATCCATGTCTGTGTCAGTGTATCGGACAGAACGACATCTCTCTGCTGTCCAGCTAATCTGTTCCAAAAACATATAAATATGTTATATTCGGATTAAAAACAAGCTCTGAAAATTAAATATATAAAAATTATTATCAAAACTTTTTTTCGAAATCAATTTAAAAACACTTTCATCTTATTCCTTGTCGGTTCCTGATTCCAAAAATATATAGATATGATATGTTTGGATTAAAAACACGCTCAGAAAGTTAAAACGAACAGAGGTACAGAAAAGCGTGCTATGCAGCATAGCGTAACCACTACCCCGCTCTTCTTGTCAATTTCACTGCCAATGCTGTGAGCGGTGGACCACGAGTATACGGTCTTGCTGCGTTGCATTGCGTTCAGTTTCATTCTGTGAGTTCGACAGCTACTTGACTAAATATTGTATTTTCGCCTTACGCGACTTGTTTTTTTCTTCTTCGGGGGGGGGGGGGGGGGGGGCACGTGCCCCCTGTGCCCCCCCCCCTCGTCCGCCCCTGGTGTGTCTGTGTGTCTGTGTTTTTCTGTCTGTCTGTTTGTGTGTGACTGCATGTTTCTGTATGTGTGTGTCTGTCTGTGTGCCTGTATCTTTGTCTGTGTGTCAAACAGAAAGACATCTCTCCGCCGAGTCTACGCGAAAACTGTATGTGCGTGCGTGCGTCAGTGTGTTCGTGTGTGTGTGCGCGCGTCTTAATTGCTTGAGCGCGTGCGTTCGTTCGAGCGAGCTTGCGCGCATTTGGCGTGTGTGTCTGTGTGCCGTGTAATCGTCATGTGAATAGACTTATTCTATGTGCAGGAAGTCTTGTTTTTACCTTCAACGCTCACTATGAGAGTCAGAGGGAAACAAGGGAGGAAACTGGTGCTGTTCTTCGTTCTCTACCTCGCTTTTGGCTCCGTTACCTCCCTTTACTTTGATGAATCGACTTATTACGATTACGGTAAGACCCCAAGACAAATATATCACACAGAAAAATGAATAGGTTATTCTTTATATGCGACTGTTGATTGCAAAGACATTGAATGACTGAGCGAATGCGTGTGTGCGTGTGTGTGTGTGTGTGAGTGTGTGTGTGTGTGAGGTGTGTGTGTGTGTGTTTGTTTGTTTGTTCGTTCATGGGCTGAAACTCCGACGGCTTTTACTTGTAGGCATGATCATTTTTAGTCCGCCATTTAGGCAGCCATACGCCGCTTTCGGGGGAACATGCTGGGTATTTTCGTGTTTCTATAACCCACCGAACTCTGACATGGCTTTCAGGATCTTTTTCGTGCGCACTTGGTCTTGTGCTTGCGTGTACACACGGGGGTGTTCGGACACCGAGGAGAGTCTGCACACAAAGTTGACTCTGAGAAATAAATCTCTCGCGGAACGTGGGGACGAACTCACGCTGACAGCGGCCAACTGGATACAAATCCAGCGCGCTACCGACTGAGCTACATCCCCGCCCCGTGTGTGTTTGTGTACGTGTGCGTGCGCGCCCGCGCGTTCGTGTGCGAAAGAGAGAGAGAGAGAGAGAGAGAGAGAGAGAGAGAGAGAGAGAGAGAGAGAGAGAGAGAGAGAGAGAGAGAGAGAGAGAGAGAGATAGTTAGAGAGAGCGTGTGTTGGAGAGAGAGAGAGAGAGAGAGAGAGAGAGAGAGAGAGAGAGAGCTAGAGAGAGCGTGTGTGTTGGAGAGAGAGAGAGAGAGAGAGAGAGAGAGAGAGAGATCTAGAGAGAGAGAGAGATCTAGAGAGAGTTAGAGAGAGCGTGTGTGTTGGAGAGAGAGAGAACTAGGCTATCTGGCTGGCTGGCTGGCTGGCTGGCTGGCTGGCAGTCTAACAGTATAGTATACTGTCTAACTTATTGCTATGCTTGCTTTATTTTCTGTCCCCAGAAATAGAGTCTATTTTGGGACATGACGTGGTTATAATTATGCTAAGAAGATAACTTATTTTTTATTCGTGACTGTCTGTGAAGGGATACTTTCTTCTCTCTCTTTCGCTCTGCTAAGAGATTTTAACAAATCTCAGAAGAAAGTCTCTGCTGACTTTCAATTGTTTCTTTCACAACTTCTGATGTTTTATATACATACATATATATAGAGAGAGGTTACAACACGAGTGTGTTTTTTTTATATGGCTTGTATTTCAGTCAAGACCCAGCGGAGGAATATCAAAGGACTCATTGGGACCAGTCAAACACACGGTTAGGGAGTTATTGGTGGATTAAGATTCTACAAGGACTTATAGAGGGACATATTAATGGTCAAAGGGAAATAACCTTCTCAGTTGGTGGCAGTGAGAATGGTAAAGACGGGGGTGTTTTTCCTACCTCGGAGGAATTTCTTGTTTTAGAAGGTCCCATATTTGACACGAACACCGTCATACACACACAGACCTTGTAAATGCCTGCAATTCAGGATCCATTCAGGATCCAAATGGAGAGTTGGCCTTATCCCATGTAAAAAGCCTGACCAGGGGAGTTATGCATGAGTGACGTCTAAACGTTTGGGCGGCGTGCAAACAGTGAGTGCCGCCAACCGCGAGATACACGTCATACACACACGCTTGTACCACCGAAACTGGCGGTAGGCGGCGACTTTCAAGTCATGACTTCGCTGAAGTCGGCGTGTACTTTCGACGTCACTCATACATAACACCCCTGATCTGCGATGCTGAGACGAATCGCTTGTACGGACAGGACTGTGTGTCGTTAAGTTTCTTTGAGGATTTGAATAAGTAACTTGCATGTTCCTCTTGCTCAATCAGACTCAGCAGCTGTGGCACTGACACACACGGAGTACAACCACCGCCATCGGAGGTCTGCTGACGTCATGCCAGACGAGATTCACGTCACCATGACGTCAAGAGGGACTGGCGCCAAGTTACGACTGAAACGAAATCCCCTGGCTGCCCTGAATGTTCCGGTTTTTACCCTCAGCAAAGGCGACTGTATAGAGCAGCAAACTCAGAATTTATTGGTACGCTGATGCGATGATTTCAATTTTGTTTCTTCTCTTGATTTTGATGATGGCTTTGATGTAGGCCTTAGCAGAATGGTGGGGTCATTCTTAAAGGCTAACATAGTCCTATTTAATTAGTTTAATTACTTCCAGGGCTTTTCCCATCGATGCGGGGATGTATAAATTAAGCTTCATGCAAAGTTTTAGGTTTGAAGTCCTTACCAATTACGAGAAATAATTAATTCTTTATTGCATTGTTTAGCAACAGTTCTCCAGGACTTGGGCTATTTTTAGACCGTTGACATAACTTCGTGACGTTTCGTAAACCAAAGATGGCCTTTGAGACTGTTCTCTTTACATTCTCTCCGTCAGACTTCAATTCGCTTTGGTCGGGCGTCAATCCACGATGACGACCTCGAAGTTTCAAATGGAAGCATGTTAATGTGTAATTAATTAATGAACGCTACGAGTATGGCAGCCTTTAAGTTGTAATGTCAATGGCGTTGCACATATGTGTCTTTCTTGAAAAAATAAAACAAACAAACAAACAAACAGCAGCAGCGGCAACAACAAAACCACCACCTCCATCACCACCATCACCTCCACCACCACTACCACCACCACCACAACAACAACAACAACAACAGCACGACAACAACAACACTACCAACAACAACAGCGTTTAGTTTCAGCTGCCTGCTTGATATATATAAAAATCGAGAAAATCAATCTTGAATTGTGGAGCGAATGCTTTTGCACCTGAGTGTGTAAGTAGCAACTAATCACTGTAAGGTTTGCTTTTGTAGGGGTAACGTTAAAGGCAGAGTAAGCCTCCCGTAAACCATCATAGATACGGTCAGGCTTTTACACACAGTACAAACACCATTTCATTTAAACACTCACCAATTGAGAACATCCTAGGTGCCCTCCGTAAAGAGCGAACAATTTTCAAAGAATTTATTTTTGCGTGGTTTATCTTACCCCTGAGCCATCGTGAACCCGTGTGATCCAGTTTTCCCTTTTCACAATGCAGTCGTCATAGTTAGTCATTTGAATGCGACTCGACGTGAGCTTATCTACAATAGCACGTTTTTTTTATGCACGAAACAACGGCTGTGGTTCACAAGAACTCTAGCGATGGCTTTTGACTGTTGAGAGGAACGGCGATTTGCACTGATAAACCGGCCGTCGTCTGCTACGACCCTTGCGTGACCCTGCTTCCGGGCCGGCTTTTCTTTTTTTAAACTTTCACAACTTCGAATTGTTCTGATCTTGTCTTGATGAAAAACGAATTCTTTTATGATTAAAGAATGTTTGTGTAACAAGCTGTCAATTTATTATTTAGATTTTAAAAGTTAGGTCTAGCGCAAAAACGAGGCGCCGTTGTTGTTAACGGAACAAGTCTACGAAAATGAATTCTTTGAAAATGTCTCACGCTCGACAGAAAGCAGCCAGGATGTTCCCGTTCGGTGAGCGTTCAAATGGAAGTATGCTTGTACTGTATTTAGACGCTCGGGGAGCTCTGTGATGGTTTACGGGAGGCTTACTGTGCCTTTAAGCTCCATCGAAATCTTGATTTATTGCTAAAGTAGTCCAGTCGCATAAGTCAGGATTTTATCTGGCATCTTTTGAACATGTTTCGTATATTGTACATTGCTTTGTGCTGTTTCGTCTGCGGGGTTTCACCCAATGAGGATTGTCTTAGCATTTTTTTTATACATTTTGTCTTTCATACATTGCTGTGTGCTGGACTCTTTTTCCTCTGGAGGATTTAATTAAATTCGGGATTTTATCAAGATCTGGCATCTCATCTGCATTGTGCTGGGTTTTTTTTCTGCAGAATTTTGCCAGATCAGGATTTTATCAGGATCTATCATCAGGCGCATCTCTGTTTGTGAGGAAAACGGATCGGTTTTTACAACCCTTCGATTTGGTGCGTGTTTATTTTGTGATGATTTTGTGCAATATAACTATGTAGAGCGTTTTCTGAACTTTGGACAATACATTTCCAGATTTTCACGGAAACAAGGAAGATATCTGAATGCAACCGTGAGATTACCTGCTATTCAGACTTGGTCGTGTGACAGACGTTTTCTTCCACACGAGATTACGTTGATTGTCTAACGAAGCCGTCATAACTCTGTCCTTCTAGATTCAGACTAACAAGCCTCGTGAGGGAGCCACTTTCCAAGGGCAGCTAAATTCTGTCGTCTGGGATGCCGTTTTCAGTATTCTCAGCGTTGAAGAATTTGTAAGGAGAAGAAACGATAACAGCAGGAGAAATAAAAGTCGTGTGTGCTTTTGGAGGGACGATTTCGAGTTTGAATCCGTTCTTGCACATGCTCCAAAGCGTGTAACATACAATCTTGCACACGTTTGCTTTAGTAGTGGCAAAGAAGGAAAGCGTGTGACATAAGCTTCGTTAGACAATCAACGTAATCTCGTGTGGAAGAAAACGTCTGTCACACGACCAAGTCTGAATAGCAGGTATTGTTCAAAACGACCAGTACTTACTTTTACTTCCATTGAAATATTTGTGGTTTTTCTTTGTATGTTGTATTTTATCAAAACGTTCCTATATAATATTTTTTTAATTGTTGCTTCCTGCCACCACTTAGGAATCAACATCCAAATTTAAGTAATCACCCTTTATTATTATTATTTGTGTGGTATTTATCTTAATAATTGTTGCTACACTGTTAAGGCCAAAAGATTGGAGTTCTACCTCGTCGGCATATAGTTTCGTCCATAATTTAATGGAGCATGTTCCGGTTTGTCATTCAAATCGTTGGGGGCCTGGTAGCTCAGTTGGTAGAGCACTGGACGTGTGATCCTAGGATCACGGGTTCGAATCCAGGCCGGGACAAGACACGGGTTAACTTTATGTGCAGACTCAGAGACGGTATCCATGTTCCATCCCCAAGTCACCACAGGTACACGTCAAAGACATCAATCATTCTGCCATGAGTACCGGTGGCTGATAAGGCATAAAAAAAATAGGTGTGGTTACGGTAACCCGACCTGCCCTATTTTTTGGGGCCGACCCTATAACTTTTTATTACATTTGTCCCCCCCCCAAAAAAAAAAATTAAAATAAAAAACGAGTGCAGAAAACGTAATGAAAGCGAAAGCGCTCGAGTCGCACACATATTTCCCTGTCAAGTAGGTTTAATTTGTACACATTAGAAAAAGAAGTTAAAAAAAAGTGATTGCCTACCTTCCTACCCTATTTTTGGGGGGCTATGTTACCTTAACCACACCTATTTTTTTGTGTGTGCCAAAGACCTAAACACGCACACATCTGGGTAGCGCGATTCTTGTTGCTGCTAGCTTTCCACTGGGAGGAAGCGACCCCAATTTCCCAGCATTGGGATAGCAAAGTAAAGGAAATGAAATAACCATCTCACCCTTTTAAAAGAAAATGTCAGTCTTTTGAATTTATGTCAATGTATCTTAAACGGGTGTGTGACAAAAGGTCGAGTACCAAAAGGACCTTCTGCTGTCGACCTTTTGTTGCAGTCGACCCTGTGTCACTCTCGACGTTTCGACCCTTGACCAAATGTCCTTGACCTTTTATGCCTCGATCGTTCGCTGTCGACCTTTTGTCGCACTCGAACTTTTGTCGCACTCGACCTTTTGTCACCCTCGACGTTTTGACCCTCGACCAAATGTCCTCGACCTTTTGTGCCTCGATCTTTTTGTCCTCGATCTTTTGGTCCTCGACAATTTGATTCTCTTCCATCTTATACAGGAAGGGCCGCTGAGGATAAATGGCAGTGAGTTTTTGCTGACCCCTTCACGTGAGCTGCTGCCAATGGACAAAGGAGGAAGGGCTCACCGCTTGAAGAGAATCATGACCACTATTAACTTTGGACACGATTTTATGGATGAAAGAAGTGAGTATGGAAGCAATTTCTTTTTAAAGGGATGTTTGGGACACACACCAAAAACACCACCTGTATCAAATCCGAAATCGCAAGGGTTTGACCACACACCAAAAAAACTGAAGTATTTCGAATGTTCAAATTCAAATACGCGCGTTTAGGTACTCGTTGCAGACTGTAATTTCGCCTTGCACTGTCTTTGTTTTTGATGCCGTCGTACTGTTCCGCCCTTCTTTTTTTTTTTTTTTTTTGATCTCAGGTCAAACACTTTCACCACAATATGACCTTGCGGCGATCATCCTTTTTTTTTGAGGATGAAAGTCGCTTGTTCGCGTCAATGAATGTTATTCTCTCAGGTGCCAGAAGATTGGTTCCGCATACAAAATTCTTACTAGTTGCACATTTCGTATGCGCTTAGAGCGCTTACGTCCCTTTGTTTCTCATATCCTAAAGGTCCTTGTCTACATTTTCATACAGAAATCGACATTTGACCATTAAAATGCTGAGTCTATTACCTATAAATATGAACAATACACCCCCGTTCGATCAGGAAGGACGAAGCCAGGGTAGCCGTTTTAAAATTCATGGTAGTATTCCAGAGTAGTAGGATATTCTTATTTAGAAAATGCCGAGGGCAAAACTCCTCTCAATTACCGTGCATTTCGTTCGTTTGAAAAAAAAAGTGGACAGCGCTCCAATACCCAGTGACAAACTGTTGCTCTGATTGTGTGGGTGTGGCTGTCATCATAACTTTTTAGCGAAATCTAACCATAAGTTTATTGACAAAAAGCGCTTACCACCTTTAAACTAGTGCGCTGCTTCTTCTGATTAATAATATACGATAGCAATACATACGTACAGCCTGCCAGGGAACTTCCGTTTAATTTTCTGTTGCTGATATGTTTAAGTGTAAGTTTGACTTAAACTTTGTTCTCGAAATTCGTTGTCCCATTCTCGGGAGACATTTCAGAAGTGACAGCATTTTTCCGTGACACCATTAGTTACGTCATGACGTCTTTTCCAACTTTGATTGGCTTTTAATGTCAGAGTGTTGACTTTGAAAGAGGGAGTCAAAAAGCGACGTCTTGGGTTTTTTCATTTAAAGTCTGATCGATGTCGTATTTCTTTAAGATGCTTTTCACCACAAGCACTTGTTTTGTTTGGCTACAGATCCTCTAGACATTCAGATACGAACACTGAGGGCACTGCAACGCAAAGGATACAGGGAGGACCGATTTCGTGCCAAACGTCAAGCGCCTGTCACACACACTGTAGAGCTGACCATTGTGGCTGACTACCAGATTTTTGAACGGTCAGTTTTTTGTGTGTTCGTGGGTCTGTTCGTTCATTAGTTTGTTCGTTCGTTCGACAGCGTAAAGTCAGAAAGTAAGACCGTGCTCGACTACAAAATATTTGAACGGTTAGTTTGTTGTGTGTTCATATAGGTTACACACTCCGAGTTCTGAATATCGTGCATATTTTCCCTAGGGTCGATTTTCAGGTATTACCGAGCCTCTGGCGAGGTAATACCTGTAAATCGACCCGAGGGAAAATATGCACGATATTCAGGACGAGGTGTGTAAGCTGTTTATCCCATTACTCCGACGTTTTCATTAAAAAACCGAACTTTTTGACACAAACTCTGCGAGTGCCTGTTTACTGCTCATCATACCTTCTGCCACCAAAAATCGTGTCATGATATTCATGTGCGAAACGAGTCCCCTTTTGTCTTTTTGTTTCCAGGATTGTGCCGTTGAATGCATTTGATACTGTGCAGTTACCGGCCGGTTTCAGTCGGTTACCCGAGCTGGCATTCGTCAAAACTGCGAAAGACCGCATTCTGATAATCTTCGCTTCACAGCTAGCGACGGGAGAGAATGATACCCGAAGGGAAGTAACTCATTTTTGACCTGAGTTCAGCGGGATTCGAAAGACCGCGTGTGTGATTTTACAAGCGATGAAGATGATTGCTGAGTTTGTGCTTATTCGAGCCTTTGTGCTTCAGTGTTCAAATTTGTATTACCTACTTCTTCAATCGTCACTTACTGATTTAGGTGAGCCTAACTTTGATGTCTGTCGTTGTCTTAGGCGAGGTATCTGTCTGGGGGAAAACGGCGCACCACTGTCGAGTTGTTTTTATGCGGCAACGCATGTAGCCTAGTGGTCTCTGTATGTCCAAGATCCGACCTTCTTCGCCACCTTTTATTCTAACAGTATCACCAACTTTGAAAATGGCAATTTCCATGCTGGTCAACTTGAGCCGAAGATACTACATGTATAGCAAACGACAGATCCTGCAGCAGACGACAGATCTGTAGCAGACGACTGATGAGACAGCCTTGTTCTGTTGAACCATATTTAGCAATCAATGCTCTAAAAGCGATAACAAATGAACAAAACTATAAGCATACTGTTTTAGTGTAAGTTTTATTTTGTCGCTCAAGATTTTGAATCAGGATGCTCTTGGGATTGATCTAAGCGGTTGCCCATGAAGCGTACCTCGTTACGACAACTTTACTAGAGTTGTGCGCCTTGAATCACTGTGTGTCTCTGTCGCTCTCTCTCGTGCTCTCTGTCTCTCTCTCAGTCTCACCGCGTCGGACAACTCATAATCTTCACTCAGCTCTATTCACCCAAACAGATTATGTACATTCTTTGTTGTTTTCTTTATTTCTTCAATGATAATGTTTGTAGATCGTTAGCCAAACGTCAGTTCGACTTTTATACCGCAGAATATCTCAATCGTTTTGCTGAAAAAAAGTAGTCCCGAGTTAACGATAAATATGCAGATGACCTCTATAAATTATTCAGTTGTACTCTGAGACCAAAGAGACAAAGACCAATGACAGGTGAGATCGAGACTCGGTTGACTTGTGATGGATAATTCATATGGTTGTGATGGATAATCCAGAATAATCCCCTCCTCAGCTAACAGAGACTAAGAGGCATGTCATGGGATAATCAGTCTTTTCGTCGGTCGTTTGTTTGTTCATTAGTTTGTTCGTTCGTTCGACGGCGTAAAGTCAGAAGGGAAGTCCGCGCTCGAACCCCTCAGTTTCGCACACAATGTAGAGCTGATAATTGTGGTTCACTACAAGATATTTGAACGGTCGGTTTTGTGTGTGTTCGTCGGTCTGTTCGTCGGTCGTTCGTTCGTTCATTAGTTTGTTTGTTCGTTCGACGGCCTAAAGTCAGATTGGAAGACCGCGCTCGAGTCAAATGTCAAGCCCCTTTCGGACACAATATAGAGCTGATAATTGTGGCTGACTACAAGATATACAAGGTTGTCGTCACCAAGACTGAGACTGGTCTCAAAAACCGGGAAATCTTTAGATGATGCAGTTGTTTTTTATTTCAAACCCTCGAAGTATTCTCCCTTAGAGGCTACACACAGTTTAAGTCGTTGGACCCAGTCAAGAAATGACCGTTTGAAGTCGTTTTTTGGCACCTGGTTCAGACACTGGAAAACAGCCGATCCGAGGGCTGATCGACTGTCAAATCGACGCCCAGCCAATTGTCTTTTCAGATGAGGAAACAAAAAAAAGTCACAGGGTGCAAGATCAGGAGAGTAGGGAGGATGTGGCAAAGTTTCAAAGTTTTCTACCTCCAGGTACTCTTTCACCACCTTGGATTTGTGAGCAGGTGCGTTATCATGAAGTAATTTGATCCCTTTCAATCCTGTAGTTGGTCTGGCTCTCTTGTAGTAACGAACGATGCCAGCAAGAACTTTTTCCTTGTAGAACGGTCAGTTTGTTGTGTGTTCGTCGGTCTGTTCGTCGCTCGTTCGTTCGTTCGTTCGTTTGCTCGTTCATTAGTTTGTTCGTTCGTTTGACGGTGTAAATCCAGAAGTGAAGACCGAGCTCGAGCTAAACGTTAAAGGCCAACATCCAAAAGAATTTTTCTCCTGGAGCGACCTAAACTTGAACCCGTCGCTATTCTTGCATGTCTGTTTACTTCGTGCTGCACGCAAAAATCGAGCGACTTCCTTGCCGCGTGGATTGACGAAGCTATTTTATTCTCGTGACTGAAAACACTGCAGTGCGTGCAGTTTTTGACGAACCGCAGGAGCGGCGACTCTTATGGTCTCGGCTCGAAAGCTGTCTGTGGAGGCTGCGTGCTATAATTAGCTGACCTGCTGCGCGAGCAGTCACTGCAGAGTTTTGAGATAACTTTGTAACACGTTTTATTTTATGCTCCTCAAGAATACAACTTTGGGCAACGTGCCACGTAAAACTACACGCAACAAGGATTCAGTAGGTACCAAACATGCCTTGGTCAGAAGTAGAATGTAAATGAATCTTTATAAAGAAGTAGGCTACTTCACTGAACGACAGCCACAGCCACGGTTGGGTTCACGGCATCAAACCGATGCGACTCTCCGTCATATCATACACGTAATCTATCAAATAGATGACTAATAAACATGTAAACTACATGTATACGTCTATCGTCGGACATAAGAAAGGAGAGCTTCCCCCGGGCCTGTGCATGTGTTGTTCGTTGTGCGTGTGTAAATGTACACAACAAACTGACGACAAAACTGAGACAGACCTCTTTCGCTTCAGTCTTGCAGAATTTAAAGACGAATACAGGTAAATCGTGCATTATACTAACTGTTTGGTAAAAGTATCAAACGTTTCTTTTTATAAATAAGTGGCAGGCTTACAGGAATACAAAGAGGCGCAAGTTGAAAGTAATGGATATATCTCTGGAAGATGCCATCAGTCCAAGTTGTCAAATGAAATCAAAGAATCAGAAACAGAAGTTTTCCATACAAATGTTGGTGTTTCAAAGGAAGTTGGCAGTCTTTCAGATAATGATATAGACGAGGTGGCTGTTTGTTATGAAGTTTCAACAAGCCAACATTCAAATGATTTTACTTCATCTACAGATTTTTTAAATTCAGCACTTTATAACTGTCATTATGAACTTGGAATCAGAGAGAGACCGTCTTTCCATTGTCATTCATGCCATAGATTTTTGTTTCAGAATCAATGTTTCACATGGCGTTCACAAGAGAGCATGCGAAGTTTCCGACAGTCTTTAGGATTTGTAAAAAAGGCCGTGTTTTGCTGTACATGCAAAAACTACCTGTCAAAAGGGAAAGTGCCTAACAGATTGCAACAACATTCCTATTTTAAGCTCAACCACACGCCGACATGGAAGTTCAATGGTACTTTCAAACTTTTTCTTCTCTTCGTCGTATTTGATTTCTTTCTATATCATAAGTCGAGTGCATATGATTTCGGCTCGTGTTCATCGTGAGATGGACTTAGTTTTTTGTATTCTGTGGGTTCGACAGATTAACTAAATGTTGTCATTTCGCCTTACGCGACTTGTTCTCTCTCTGTTGGCAGCGTGTAATGCAGCTGGTTAGAAATTAGAGTATTATTTTGCACAGTGTGTACCAAAAGTTTGTCATGAGCTGCTTTAGGTTTGGGGTGTGGGTTGGTTTGATATTTCCTCCTTGCAGATCAAATCTGTATTCATTTTTGATGTTGTGTCTTATTTTGTGAAAGGAAACATGCAGACTGACTGAACGCATATATATAATTATGTAACTCATAAACACATGGGTGTAGTTATGTTCAAGAACACACACACACACACACACTCACACACACATATACACACACACACACACACACACACACACACACACACACACACACACACACACACAACTGTGTAGATGTATCGTACACCTGATATATTAAATTGAAGTTCACGAAGAAATCGTGTTATTTGTGTGTCATTCAACATCTATCAGACAAATTGAAACTGGTACAAATATTCAATAATGTTGCGATGTGGAAATGGACATGATATCGCAAAAGATAGACAACGGCAAGATCATTCAAGTATGTACATGCTTGTTGATGTCTACTTAGGCGATGCTCAGAACACTAGTTAGATCTTCCGAGATTAAAAAATGACGATGATCAGTAAACAAACCAGGACAAGGAAAGAAAGACAAAACGTATTTGAAAACAAATCATACTATACAGATTGACAAACTGAAACTTCGAACGATATTTCACGGGAGATGAGGTATGGTGCAAACGTATATAATTATACTGACTACATTTTGTTACGTACTCATCAACAACAACAAAAACCGATATAACCAAAGGCACACACACACACACACACACACACACACACACACACACACTTTGCTGGTTTGCTGATCAATGTCACAGGAAACGAATGAACAACAGAAAGCGTGATGAATTCCTGGCCAGAAATCAGTCACAAAGACCTGGAAGTCTGCTGAATGGAACTGGTAAATGTACACATTTGAACTGCTGTCAAAATTACTATGTAATACGATATTCGGGTTTTAAAATTGGTAGCAAATTACAACCAATAGTGATGTTTTTTGCTTCGGCATTGAAGCAATGTTCACTATTTACTAACAAAATAATTACGAAATAAACACAAAACCAAATCAGTGAGGCAGAGGGGACAAAAAGCCGAGCGGGTGTGTGTGTGTGTGTGTGTGTGTGTGTGTGTGCGTGTGTGTGTGTGTGTGCTAGTGTGTGCCTGTGTGTGTGTGAGTGTGTGTGTGTGTGTGCCAGTGTGTGTATGTGTATGTGTGTGTGTGTGTGTGCGCGTGTGTGTAGAGCGATTGAGACCAAACTACTGGACCGATCTGTCGAACCCACAGAACCCACGCATTGCAGTGTTTTCAGTCACGAGAATAAAACAGCTTCGTCAATCCACGCGGCAAGGAAGTCGCGCAATTTTTGCGTGCAACACGAAGTAAACAGACATGCAAGAAGAGCGACGGGTTCAAGTTTAGGTCGCTCCAGGAGAAAAATTCTTTTGGATGTTGGCCTTTAAGCCCCTGTTGCGCACAATGTAGAGCTTACCATAGTGAGTGATTGAAAGATAATTTAGTTGAACGACGTGTTAGTCGTTCTTTGGTTGTTGTTTTCTGTCGCTCGTTCGTTCGTTCGTTCGTTCGTTCGTTCAAACAAGCGAGTGAGTGATATGAGTGAATTGGTTTGCTTGTTTGTTTGTGTGTTAGTTTGTTTGATGTTGGGTGTTTTGACTCACATGCGAAGCAAAAGTGAGTCTATGTACTCACCCGAGTCGTCCGTCCGTCCGTCCGTCCGTCCGGCCGTCCGGAAAACTTTAACGTTGGATATTTCTTGGACACTATTCAGTCTATCAGTACCAAATTTGGCAAGATGGTGTATGATGACAAGGCCCCAAAAAACATACATAGCATCTTGACCTTGCTTCAAGGTCAAGGTCGCAGGGACCATAAATGTTGTCTAAAAAACAGCTATTTTTCACATTTTTCACATTTTCTCTGAAGTTTTTGAGATTGAATACCTCACCTATATATGATATATAGGGCAAAGTAAGCCCCATCTTTTTATACCAGTTTGGTTTACCTTGCTTCAAGGTCAAGGTCACAGGAGCTCTTCAAAGTTGGATTGTATACATATTTTGAAGTGACCTTGACCCTGAACTATGGAAGATAACTGTTTCAAACTTAAAAATTATGTGGGGCACATGTTATGCTTTCATCATGAGACACATTTGGTCACATATGATTAAGGTCAAGGTCACTTTGACCCTTATGAAATGTGACCAAAATAAGGTAGTGAACCACTAAAAGTGACCATATCTCATGGTAGAAAGAGCCAATAAGCACCATTGTACTTCCTATGTCTTGAATTAACAGCTTTGTGTTGCATGACCTTGGATGACCTTGACCTTGGGTCAAGGTCACATGTATTTTGGTAGGAAAAATGTGTAAAGCAGTTCTTAGTGTATGATGTCATTGCTAGGTTTAGTTATTTGACCTTGACCCTTAAGGTCAAGGTCATGTAAAGGTCAAGGTCAAGCATGTGAGTCGTATGGGCTTTGCCCTTCTTGTTGTATTTGGATGTTGATGACGACTTTAATGTTAATGACGCCTCCGCTGACGACGACGACAACGACGATGATGTTGATGATGACGACGACGACGACGACAACGACGACGACGATGATGATGATGATGATGATGATGATGATGATGATGATGATGATGATGATGGTGGTGATGATGATGATTTTCCTCAGGTTTCTGAAATACACGAAAGGCAACAGAAACGTCGCCTTGTCGGAACTAAAACTTTATTACATCTTTATGACAAACCTGGTAAGTATTCTTCTTATTGATTCTTTGTTGTTGTCACAATGCTGATGGTTCTGTTGTTATGTCCTCTCTATCTTTCTTTTTTGAAATCATTTCTATCTTTCTTCCCACCACTCCTTTTTCCATCTTCCTTCCCCTTTTTACATTTTTAAAGTTTTGACTAAATGTTTTAACATAGAGGGAGAATCGAGACGAGGGTCGTGGTGTGTGTGTGTGTGTGTGTGTATGTGTGTGTGTGTGTGTGTGTGTGTGTGCGTGCGTGTGTGTGTATATATATATATATGTGTGTGTGGTGTGTGTGTGTGTGTGTGTGTATGTGTGTGTGTGTGTGTGTGTGTGTGTATGTGTGTGTGTGTGTGTAGAGCGATTCAGACTACACTACTGGACCGATCTTTATGAAATTTTACATGAGAGTTTCTGGGTATGAAATCCCCAGACGTTTTTTTTCATTTTTTCGATTAATGTCTTTGATGACGTCATATCCGGCTTTTTGTAAAAGTTGAGGCGGCACTGTCACACCTTCATTTTTCAATCAAATTGATTGAAATTTTGGCCAAGCAATCTTCGACGAAGTCCGGACTATGAGATTGCATTTCAGCTTTGGAGCTTAAAAAATAGTTAATTAGTTAGCTCATTAAATTTGTCATTAAAATCGCATTTTTTACTAACAGATTTAAAAATGAATGCATCGTATTCCTCAATTTCTCATGAATCCAAAAATATATACATATGATATGTTTACTCTAAAAATGTGCTCAGAGTTACAGAAAATAGGTTAAGTAAGTATTGCGTTCACATGCTACGCGGCCGAGACGAGCGTCACCCGTCTGGGTCTTTTGGTGTGGTTAGTCGAGACTATCTTAAAATAGTCTCGTAGTCTCGGCGATGACTGATTTTTGGTGTTGATATGTTACTTTGATGCTGACAGCTTGACTAAATGTTTTTATATCGCTTCACGCGACTTGTTTTATCCTCTCTTTGTCTCCTTCATTCAAAGTTAGTTTGTTTTTTGTTGCTCCTTTTTCTCTTTCTTACTCAGCTTACCAGAGTGACGGAGAGAAAAAAATTGAGGAGGAGGGGGGGGGGGGGGGGATGATCCTGCGAGAGAATAATAATAATAATAATAATAATAATAATAATAATAATAATAATAATAATAATAATAATAATAAATGAGCATTTATATAGCGCAACATCATAACTTTACAATGATGCTCTTTGCGCTTGACACATTTAAAATTAAATTAAAACACAGTTATTCAAGCATTTACATCTACATTCATAGTCAACAACGCTTGATTAAAAGCATACACCATCAAACATAAAGAGGCTGAAGGGAAGTTTGTGGGGGTTGGTACGAAAGAGAAGTTCGTGAACTCCATCAGAGTGATCGAAAAGGATAATTCAATGTGCGTGCAATCCTCTCTCTGTGTGTGTGTGTGTGTGTGTGTGTGTGTGTGTGTGTGTGTGTGTGTGTGTGTGTTTAAGCAAGCGGAATATTTTACTGAATCAATCACATTTTTCAAACTTCTCTTTTTCGTCAACAGATGGATATTCGCTATAGAAGCGTGACAACTCTGGATCGGAGTCTGATCATACGTGTGGCTATGGTCTCCCTTGTTGTGACAGACGTGAGCATAAACCTACATGTTACGTATTGTTACAATAATATTTCAACATACGATGAAGTTCGGAAACATTCGATTTTTTCTGCTAACCTTGGAAGCAAATTTTATGTATTCAATTTGATGTTGTTTTTTGTTTATATCTATATAAAAAAAAATGTTTACAATGACACATCGATCCAGAGAAGTGTACCGTTTCTCTAGTTGGCGGAAGCAGTAAAAGAAGCGAGTACATGTATTTAACAATCTTCTACACAAACGCATGCACAGCGTTGCGGTGACTTTTTTTCCCACTACTGATATAACTCAGTCACCGGGACAACCATCGTTTAACAAACAACAACCACATTTTTCACATTTTTGAGGAGGCTTAGTTATTAAGAATGACATAATTTTTATTTTACCTGACCTTATTACTTGTTTTGTGTGACGTTGTTTTGAACAAGGTCAGTGTCTCTATCACCCCCCGCGGGTTTGGGGGAATCCCATATTGGTTGGGACGAGAAAGAATTTACCCGATGCTACCCAGCATGTCGTAAGAGGCGACTAACGGTTCTGTTTCTCCTTTTACCCTTGTTAGTGTTTCTTGTATAGAATATGGTCACTGTTAGTAAAGATTTTAGTCAAGCAGTATGTAAGAAATGTTAAGTCCTTTGTACTGGAAACTTGCATTCTCCCAGTAAGGTCATATACTAGGTTGCAAGCCCCTGGAGCAATTTTTTTATTGGTGCTTTTGTGAACAAGAACAATTAACAAGTGGCTCTATCCCATCTCCCCCTTTCCCCTATCCCATCTCCCCCCTTTCACCGTCGCGATATAACCTTGAAAGGTTGAAAACGACGTTAAACACCAAAGAAAGAAAGAAAGAAAGTGTCTCTATCGGCGTCAGAGCTTTGATTTTGAACAGGAGAATCAAGAGAAAGAAGAATGTCACGTAATTCTCACTATCGTCACGTGCGCGATTATTCCTCTGCAATCCATGCTAACGTTCTTCCTTTGTGTCGGTCTGTCCGTCTGTTTGTATGTCTGTCTGTCCCATCTGTACGGCAATCTGATAAAATGCATGTGCTTCTGTGTGAGGTTCGGGAAGAGGCGGTGTGGACAGAAGGGAACAAACTCCGCGCAGACTCGGTGAACGCCGAGCGCGCCCTCTACTCCTTCCGTGATTGGCTGAGAGTCAACACCAAGATACCAAGGGCAGACCACTGGATGCTTTTCTCTGGGTCAGTCTGAGTTACGGGCGCTTAATGACACAGTGAACGACGGAATGTCCTGAATTGAACGTTGTCAATTTTGTAAGCCATGAACTAATTGTATAAAAGTAAGATTTTGTGTATTTGTTTGTTTTGTTTGTTTGTTTGTTTGTTTGTCGTGGGGTTTTGTTTTGTTTGTTTGTTTGTTTTAGTTTTTGAAGGCGGGGGGAGGAAGGGGGGGGAGGGGGGGTAAGGGGTATAGTAAGTTTATAATCCGGCCCAAATGACATGCAGACCAAAGCCAACAATAAGATTCCGTGGCACAGATGAAATCCACAACAAAGCATACAACAACAACAACAACAACAACAACAACAACAACAACAACATTTCTGATGCACAAGAAACACACAGGACAGAGATTTAAAAGTGAATAAAAGGAGGAATGGGAAGGATTTGTTTGTTTGTTTGTTTGCTTAACGCCCAGCCGACCACGAAGGGCCATATCAGGGCGGTGCTGCTTTGACATATAACGTGCGCCACACACAAGACAGAAGTCGCAGCACAGGCTTCATGTCTCACCCAGTCACATTATTCTGACACCGGACCAACCAGTCCTAGCACTAACCCCATAATGCCAGACGCCAGGCGGAGCAGCCACTAGATTGCCAATTTTAAAGTCTTAGGTATGAGCCAGCCGGGGTTCGAACCCACGACCTCCCGATCACGGGGCGGACGCCTTACCACTAGGCCACCGTGCCGGTCGGGATGGGAAGGAAGGGGTAAGAAAAAAACAATACAAATTACTAGTTCATCTTAAGGCGGCTGCTCCCTTTATTTCTTTCCATCACGATGGGCTACCAGGCAAGAGTTTTCTCCCCGCATTTTCTTTTACTATTTTCTTATTCATATTTGTTTGAAGGTGTTACTTGGCCGAAGCTATCGGAACTACAACAACCTTAGACAACACATTCATTAGAACGTTTTTCTCCGACAGTGCTATGTCCATGATGGATGAAAACAAACAATGATTCTTATTTCTCTATTAAATTATATATATTCAATCTTGTTTTTTCCCCAGATATGAGTTGACCGAAGTCAGCGGGACAACAGCCGATAAGCACCGCCTTTATAAGATCTCGTCCGTTTTGTCCCCAAACTACCTTTGAGGTGGAGGAAAACAAACAATAATTCTTATTTCTCTATTAATTATTCATATCTTAATTTTGGTTTTTTTCCGATATGACTTGACCGAAGTCAGCGGGACACCAGCTACGATAGGCGCCGCCTTTATAGGATCTCTTCCATTTTGTTCCAAAACTTCTATGACCATGTTAGAGGAATACAAATAATAATGTTTACCTATCTGTTTATGTATCTTCTTGGTCTGAAACTCTCACGTTCACTCATGTTTTTTGCACGAGTGGGTTTTTACGTGTATGACCGTTTTTACCCCGCCATTCAGGCAGCCATACGCCGCTTTCGGGGGAGTTTATGTATCTATTTATTGATTTTTTTCTTCTCCAGATATGACTTGGCCGAAGCCAGCGGAACCACTGCCACCATAGGTATCGCTTTCATAGGAACTCTTTGCACGGACAGTGCTGTGTCCGTCGTGGAGGAATACTTTACCGCCACTTCTGGTGCGGTCAGTGCGCATGAGCTGGGTCACAGGTAATGTATTGTAATCACTTAATTACAATATTTAATTGAGGATGAAAGTCGCTTGTTCATTTCAATTCTTGTTGTTCTCTTAGGTGCCAGGAGATTGGTTCCGTATAACTCTCGCTTGCTCCATATTTTACACATGTCGTAAGCATTCAGAGCGCTTAGTTCCCTTTGGTTATTACACCCCCGGTATAGGGGTGTGTATAGGATTCGGTCGATGTGTTTGTTTGTTTGTTTGTGTGTTTGTGTTCGCATATAGATCTCAAGAATGAACGGACCGATCGTCACCAAACTTGGTGAACAGGTTCTATACATTCCTGAGACGGTCCTTACAAAAATTGGGACCAGTCAAACACACGGTTAGGGAGTTATTGGTGGATTAAGATTCTACAAGGACTTATAGAGGGACATATTAATGGTCAAAGGGAAATAACCTTCTCAGTTGGTGGCAGTGAGAATGGTAAGGACGGGGGTGTTTTTCCTACCTCGGAGGAATTTCTT
>NC_090255.1:33402443-33415137 GCF_037325665.1 Littorina saxatilis
ATACGTGTAGGGTTCAGAGCATTCTTACCGTCCATATTTAGTACCAGACTCCCCGATGAGTGAAGATACAACACGAGAAACATACCACATTTATTTTTAAAATGTGCTAACCGTCGACCATTCCATGGAGTCAATTCAAGGGGCGCCACTCTGCAGTCAATCTGTCGAAGCGAGCTGGAGGTTTCGAATCACACATAACTAAGAGCACAGTTCTTTCTCCGAGTTCAAATGAGGTCTCTATGAAAGATCATCACTTTTTAGCTTAACGCTACACTGGAATTTACCAACAGAAATTAAAATGCGTGTGACGAAAGCACGCCACACTTGAGACAGCCCACACAAAAGTAGATCTTACACGACCTGACCACACTGTTATGCCTATTCAAATGCGCGGAGCAAAATGTGCGTTTTGAATCTTCTTTTTTCTCTGGCGATACTGACAATATCGTTATTGAAACAATCCCAGTGCACTAAGGGATTTATAGAGCAAATCTCGAAAATAATTATTGAACTCAGCGCTATGCGCTTCGTTCAATAACGAATTTTCTCGATTTGCTCTATAAATCCCTTAGTGCACTGGGATGTCTCAATAACTTAAATAATGATAATAATGATAATAATAATAATGATAATAATAATAATGTTAATACTGATAATAATGAACACTTCTTCATTGCCCCTTCTCACTAGAGCTCACGGCGATGTACAATAGCAACAGCGTGCACACACACACACACACACACACACACACACACACACACACACACACACACACACACACACACACACACACACACACACACACACACACCACACAGATGCGTGTGTGCATGCGTGCGTGACAATGAAATATGTTTAACTTTATGTTCTTTTGTCCGTCAGACCGTGCAAAGCCGGCTCGGCTGGAACCTTTCGTGCAGGAGACTGTATTGTTATCTACCCGATGATCCGGGATTCTGTGCTTCCATTGTACCCCAGGAATACACCTCTTGCAATAACAAAAGGGTATGTGCACGCAAAGGGCCAAAACTCGTGTTTATTTCTCCATCCTTAAACCACACGTCCATCATTTAATAAGAAGATACTGCACTTGTGTTTAAACTTTAAAGCATCTTCTGATATAAGCATGTATGCTTTAAAAGTAAGTATGGATCCGTTTATACATGTGTACATATATATTTATATGTTGCGGTAATGCATTAGACGAACTCCAGAAAAACTCGGGCGGGTTTGCATGAGTTCTGAAAGAGTGAACGCTCTTGCTTTTATTGAGGCAAACTTTTCACATGTGCTCCTTGTCCGCGTGTTTCAGACACACCCCTCGCTAGTGACTGGCCTCTAGTGTGGGAAAGTTTGCCTCAATAAGACCAAGAGCATTCACTCTTTCACAACCAGAGCAAACCATACAGAGTTATTTCCCAACACCGTCTATGGAATTGAAGTTTGGTTTAAACTAATAGTCAAAAACGGAGGTCTTTTTTGGCTTTGGTTGGCAGAAAACAATATGCGAACTACCCATGCTGTTAATGCCTTTTGCTTCGTAACATGGCACGTGCATGCTGGACTAGTGTTGTGTTGTGTTGTGTTGTGTCGTGTCGTGTCGTGTCGTGTCGTGTCGTGTCGTGTCGTGTTGTGGTTTAAAAAAAAATTATGTTGTTGGTGTTGTGTTGTTTCGTCTTGTCTCGTCTCGTCTCGTCTCGTCTCGTCTCGTCTCGTCTCGTCTCGTCTTGTCTTGTCTGCTTGTTTGTTATATACATTTTGAATTTGATATGGTAGTGGTCGCCGCATACTTATGTTTTGATGTTTTCCCCAAGTTTTCTAACTGGCTTCATTTGTTTGGTGTGGGTTGTGTGTGTGTGTGTGTGTGTGTGTGTGTGTGTGTTTAAGCAAGCGGAATATGTGTGTGCGTGTGTGTGTTATGGTGTGTGTGTGTGTGTGTGTGTGTGTGTGTGTGTGTGTGTTTGTGTACGTATGCGTCTACGTGCGTGTGCGTGCGCGCAGTGCGTATGTGTGAGCGTGCGTGTGTGCAGTGCGAGACTGTGTGTTAGTGCGTGTGAGCGTGCATGTTCATTTTTTAAACTTTAAATTAATTTGTAACCTCGCCGTGTCTGTTTCTTCCTCTGTCAGCTTTGTGCGGCTTTGCTGCACCTGCCCAGTTTTGTTGATATAATTATGTTATGATTATGTTGCTATCGGTTGTTATTGTTGTTTTCAGTGGTGCGAACTCGGAAAATGTGTCACGCACCGGGATGCACCTGCTACAATCTGTGAGGAACTGTTTTTTCCCTCGCCCCCTCAACCCCCCCCCCCCCATCTCTCTCATTCAAGCTCTATCTCTGTCTCCCTCTCTCTATCTTTTTCACTCTCTCTCTTTGTGTGTCTCTCTATTTCACTCTCTCTCTCTCTCTCTCTCTCTCTCTCTCTCTCTCTCTCTCTCTCTCTCTCTCTCTCTCTCTCTCTCTGTTTGTGATGGGGTCTGGTGGTTTCCGATTGTCTGTATGTTCATGGAAACCTTCGGGTTTGCATAACAGTTTTTATAGGGCTAAGAAATTGGCCCTAACATTTTCAATCCTGTTTGATTGCACTTCGCCTCCCGAGGTGATCGTGGTGTTACGGCACTCGGTTACACATGGAAAAGCAAATATACAAAAATGCTGTCTCGTGCCTAACATGTCATTCACACCTGTCAAAAGGGGCAATGCATGCAAGTTTTCATAGAAATAACACTTGATCCTATTCCAGAGGTTCTCAAATGTCTCTCACTTTCTGAAAAAAAGTTAATTCAAGTTGCAAACTTAAGATTTTCCTAACTGCCAGGTGGTCAGTTTTGTGAGCGTGGCAGTGTTTTGCATTTACCTGTGAATGTGTCGGATATATATTCTTAACTAACTTCCTCTGCATCAAACTGAAACCGAACACGTATCTATCTGTTATGAAAATGGACATACTAGAGTTATTTCCAAACATAAAGTTTCACCTGACAACATTTTATTCGCTTTAAAGTGGTTAAAAGCCAATAATCCAATCTACGCAGACTTGGACTTGCACAACGCTGGATCAAAGCCAAGCAAGTCACATGGTGATAGTATTTGTTGGGATTTTGAACAAAACTTTAAAGAAACACAACATGAAGTTATGGTTCCTGCTCATAACTCTACATCTCAGTCAAGCCTTGAACGAGTTACACACACTTCACTTATGTTGTATGTCCTGAGGTCTAAACATAGCCCTGTGAATATACTTATACGAGATCGATAATGGAGAGGAAATGGCATTTTCATGGCTTTTTGCTGAGGGCAGAAATGGATTCAGTGACATGCAAGAGACAGAAAAATATGGCTTTCAATGTACGTGTACTTGCGAAACAGACTTTACAATGTGGACTCTCGGTTCAGAAAAGATATGATGTAGGCTCCTATTTGCTTCAGTCAGCAGAAGCATATGACAAGTTACTTCTCAGACAAGATGCATCAATTTACATGAAAATCCGATCTCCATTTGCAACTGGAAGACAAAGTAGAATTGTGTGCAAAGGATACTAATAATATTAATACCACTTCATCTTTGCATGAGAGCTCTTACATGTTCATGAAGAACATTCGAGGGACAACTGCTTACTTTCACATGTATCCGTACATCACTGCTTCTTTTATTATAACACGGCTTCGACCCCTGTTGATTTTAATCAACCAAATTTCTTGTCAAGTTATCTCCAACGCAACAAGCATATGCACGGGTTTTTTCCATATTAAGGAACCGCCTCGTAGCGAAATCTACCCCAATATTGTGAGGTCCGCAAGGCAGCCCGCTGTTAAGCTAATTAACTAATCTCCAATTCAACAAGCATATATGCACTTTTTTCCATTTTAGGGAAGCGCCCAGTCCGCCTCAAATGGTTTACAGAACGATTTAAATCTTCTCACGGAAAAAAGCAGTTCTAACCTTATGGAACACAATTGCAATAGCGTTTAACAGCATTAAACGACACAGTTCGTTTTAATGGCTATTTAGCTTGCAAAAACCACACACCAGATTTCGTGGTTTATTTTAGCCCTGAGCCATCGTGAACCCGTGTCACACACTTTCCTTTTTTTTCACAATTGGAGGGCACCTAGGATGTTCTCAAGCGGTGAGAGTTTAAACGAAAGGGTGTTTGTACTGTGTATAAAAGCCTGGCAGTGTCTGTGACCAAACACTGACGGTTTACGTGAAGCTGTGTGTGCCTTTAATTTCTGGTCCCATTCTCGAGGGAACTGTGTGGATCCTTTAAGGTCCATTTGGGTCCACATAATTATGGGACATGATATGGTGATTCGCCGTAAAGACCTTTCTTAATCTCTGGTCCCATTCTCTAGGGAACTGTGTGGATCCTTTGAGGTCCATTTGGGTCCACATAATTATGGGACATGATATGGTGATTCGCCGTAAAAACCTTTCTTAATCTCTGGTCCCATTCTCTAGGGAACTGTGTGGATCCTTTGAGGTCCATTTGGGTCCACATAATTATGGGACATGATATGGTGATTCGCCGTAAAGACCTTTCTTAATCTCTGGTCCCATTCTCTAGGGAACTGTGTGGATCCTTTGAGGTCCATTTGGGTCCACATAATTATGGGACATCATATGGTGATTCGCCGTAAAAACCTTTCTTAATCTCTGGTCCCATTCTCTAGGGAACTGTGTGGATCCTTTGAAATCCATTTGGGTCTACATAATTATGGGACATCATATGGTGATTCGCCGCAAAAACCTTTCTTAATTTCTGGTCCCATTCTCGAGGGAACTGTGTGGATCCTTTAAGGTCCATTTGGGTCCACATAATTATGGGACATCATATGGTGATTCGCCGTAAAGACCTTTCTTAATCTCTGGTCCCATTCTCTAGGGAACTGTGAGGATCCCCTCGGGTCCATTTGGGTGCACATAATTATGGGACATGATATGGCGATTCCCTATAAAGACCTTATGGTACCATTATCTAGTGAACTGTATGGATCCTCCTGGGTCCATGTGGGCCCACATATGGTATATGATATGGCGATTCGCCATAAACACCTTATACTTCATGTCTGATCCTATTCTCCAGGGAACTGCCCTCAAGGGGATGACAAAGAGTACAATTGCCGCGCAGCCGACTGCTCCAACTCCAAAGTGCGCAACGCCTACTGCTGCCGCACATGCGCAGAGCGTCGAGGCGTGACCGTTTCCGCTTCCTCGCCAGTCGGCGTCACTTCTCAGCCTCTCCGCAACCAGCCTCCCGCCCTCCCTCCCTCGTCGACCGCAGCAACGACAGCGAAACTGACACCACCAGCAAGGATACTGACAACGACCGACTTTTTTCCAACACCGACGACAAGAGCTACAACCTTCGCCAGGAGACTGTCAACGACAACGAGAGACCCGACGACGGCGGTGGTTCTAAGACCGACGACGACGACGACGACGGGGCAAACTGGGCTACCTTTCTGCACAGACTTTGCGTGTCAATGTCAGCGTCGTTGGTCCGTCTTTTGTTTCTTTTACTACAGGGGTTGACATGTATACTTATGTTCAGGGATTCGGTGTTGTTCATTGTTGTTGTTGTTGTTATATTTAGTCAAGTTTTGACTAAATATTTTAACATCGAGGGGGAATCGAAACGAGGGTCGTGGTGTATGTGCGTGTGTCTGTCTGTCTGTCTGTCTGTGTGTGTGTGTAGAGCGATTCAGACTAAAATACTGGACCGATCTTTATGAAATTTGACATGAGAGTTCCTGGGTATCAAATCCCCGAACATTTTTTTCATTGTTTTGATAAATGTCTTTGATGACGTCATATCCGGCTTTTCGTGAAAGTTGAGGCGGCACTGTCACGCCCTCATTTTCAACCAAATTGGTTGAAATTTTGGTCAAGTAATCTTCGACAAAGCCCGGACGTCGGTATTGCATTTCAGCTTGGTGGCTTAAAAATTAATTTATGACTTTGGTCATTAAAAATCTGAAAATTGTAAAAAAAAATAAAAATTTATCAAACGATCCAAATTTACGTTCATCTTATTCTCCATCATTTTCTGATTCCAAAAACATAAATATGTTATATTCGGATTAAAAACAAGCTCTGAAAATTAAATATATAAAAATTATTATCAAAATTAAATTGTCCAAATCAATTTAAAAACACTTTCATCTTATTCCTTGTCGGTTCCTGATTCCAAAAACATATAGATATGATATGTTTGGATTAAAAACACGCTCAGAAAGTTAAAACAAAGAGAAGTACAGAAAAGCGTGCTATCCTTCTTAGCGCAACTACTACCCCGCTCTTCTTGTCAATTTCACTGCCTTTGCCATGAGCGGTGGACTGACGATGCTACGAGTATACGGTCTTGCTGAAAAATGGCATTGCGTTCAGTTTCATTCTGCGAGTTCGACAGCTACTTGACTAAATATTGTATTTTCGCCTTACGCGACTTGTTGTTGTTGTTGTTGTTGTTGTTGTTGTTCTCTTTATCTTTTCAGATTCTTAATGAAAGTCGTTATTGTATTTTCGACGTATTTTTCCATTTCCATTCTTTTTATATTTAGTCAAGTTTTGACTAAATATTTTAACATCGAGGGGGAATCGAAACGAGGGTCGTGGTGTATGTGCGTGTGTGTGTGTGTGTGTGTGTGTGTGTGTGCGTGTGTGTGTGCGTGTGTGTGTGTGTGTAGAGCGATTCAGACTAAACTACTGGACCGATCTTTATGAAATTTGACATGAGAGTTCCTGGGTATGAAATCCCCGAACGTTTTTTTCATTTTTTTGATAAATGTCTTTGATGACGTCATATCCGGCTTTTCGTGAAAGTTGAGGCGGCACTGTCACGCCCTCATTTTTCAACCAAATTGGTTGCAATTTTGGTCAAGTACTCTTCGACGAAGCCCGGGGTTCGGTATTGCATTTCAGCTTGGTGGCTTAAAAATTAATTAATGACTTTGGTCATTAAAAATCTGAAAATTGTAAAAAAAAATAAAAATTTATAAAACGATCCAAATTTACGTTTATCTTATTCTCCATCATTTGCTGATTCCAAAAACATATAAATATGTTATATTTGGATTAAAAACAAGCTCTGAAAATTAAATATATAAAAATTATTATCAAATTTTTTTTTTCGAAATCAATTTAAAAACACTTTCATCTTATTCCTTGTCGGTTCCTGATTCCAAAAATATATAGATATGATATGTTTGGATTAAAAACACGCTCAGAAAGTTAAAACGAAGAGAGGTACAGAAAAGCGTGCTATGCAGCATAGCGTAACCACTACCCCGCTCTTCTTGTCAATTTCACTGCCAATGCCGTGAGCGGTGGACCACGAGTATACGGTCTTGCTGCGTTGCATTGCGTTCAGTTTCATTCTGTGAGTTCGACAGCTACTTGACTAAATATTGTATTTTCGCCTTACGCGACTTGTTTTTCTTCTTTTTTCTTTTTTCTTTTTCGTCATCTTCTGTATCATTTTAGTCGTTGTATTTTCACCATATTTACTTTTCCACCTTTTAAGCGTATATTTCACGTACTGCATTATGTTATTACTTCCTTGTAGTTTTTATATTTAGTCAAGTTTTGACTAAATATTTTAACATCGAGGGGGAATCGAAACGAGGGTCGTGGTGTATGTGCGTGCGTGTGTGCGTGCGTGCGTGTGTGTGTGTGTGTAGAGAACTACTCGACCGATCTTTATGAAATTTGACATGAGAGTTCCTGGGTATGAAATCCCCGAACGTTTTTTTCATTTTTTTGATAAATGTCTTTGATGACGTCATATCCGGCTTTTCGTGAAAGTTGAGGCGGCACTGTCACGCCCTCATTTTTCAACCAAATTGGTTGAAATTTTGGTCAAGTAATCTTCGACGAAGCCCGGGGTTCGGTATTGCATTTCAGCTTGGTGGCTTAAAAATTAGTTAATGACTTTGGTCATTAAAAATCTGAAAATTGTAAAAAAAAAATAAAAATTTATAAAACGATCCAAATTTACGTTTATCTTATTCTCCATCATTTGCTGATTCCAAAAACATATAAATATGTTATATTTGGATTAAAAACAAGCTCTGAAAATTAAATATATAAAAAAAATTTTTTTTTTTCGAAATCAATTTAAAAACACTTTCATCTTATTCCTTGTCGGTTCCTGATGCCCAAAATATATAGATATGATATGTTTGGATTAAAAACACGCTCAGAAAGTTAAAACGAAGAGAGGTACAGAAAAGCATGCTATCCTTCTCAGCGCAACGAATACCCCGCTCTTCTTGTCAATTCCACGTGCACTGCCTTTGCCACGGGCGGTGGAGTGACGATGCTACGAGTATACGGTCTTGCTGCGTTGCGTTGCGTTCAGTTTCATTCTGTGAGTTCGACAGCTACTTGACTAAATATTGTATTTTCGCCTTACGCGACTTGTTGTTTGTTTGTTTTGTGAATGAGTTCTCTTGTTGTTTAGTTGCGATATTCAGATGTGTCTTCAGTTTGATGAGTGATATAATAAATTATGTGTCTTCTCTTTGTTTCTTTGTCTTCGTGCAATCTACCTTACGTAAAAGCAAGATCAGAAATTAGACGCATTCTACCAAACGGCCGCCAAATTCGTGAGCACTGACACCATTTCAAAAGTTCAAGTTGTTGACAATGTCTGACCTAAATATTTTGAAAAAGAAACAAGTCGCGTAAGGCGAAAATACAATATTTAGTCAAGTAGCTGTCGAACTCACAGAATGAAACTGAACGCAACGCAACGCAGCAAGACCGTATACTCGTAGCATCGTCACTCAACCGCCCGTGGCAAAGGCAGTGTCCGTGGAATTGACAAGAAGAGCGGGGTATTCGTTGCGCTGAGAAGGATAGCACGCTTTTCTGTACCTCTCTTCGTTTTAACTTTCTGAGCGTGTTTTTAATCCAAACATATCATATCTATATATTTTTGGAATCAGGAACCGACAAGGAATAAGATGAAAGTGTTTTTAAATTGATTTCGAAAAAACATTTTGATAATAATTTTTATATATTTAATTTTCAGAGCTTGTTTGTAATCCGAATATAACATATTTATATGTTTTTGGAATCAGCAAATGATGGAGAATAAGATAAACGTAAATTTGGATCGTTTTATAAATTTTTATTTTTTTTTACAATTTTCAGATTTTTAATGACCAAAGTCATCAATTAATTTTTAAGCCACCAAGCTGAAATGCAATACCGAAGTCCGGGCTTCGTCGAAGATTACTTGACCAAAATTTCAACCAATTTGGTTGAAAAATGAGGGCGTGACAGTGCCGCCTCAACTTTCACGAAAAGCCGGATATGACGTCATCAAAGACATTTATCAAAAAAATGAAAAAAACGTTCGGGGATTTCATACCCAGGAACTCTCATGTCAAATTTCATAAAGATCGGTCCAGTAGTTTAGTCTGAATCGCTCTACACACACACACAGACAGACAGACAGACAGACAGACACACGCACATACACCACGACCCTCGTTTCGATTCCCCCTCGATGTTAAAATATTTAGTCAAAACTTGACTAAATATAAAAAGAAGACATTCTCCGTCGAAATATTTTGCTTTTGAAATGATTACTTGTGGAGTTTTTGAGTACGACAAGGATCAAGCAAAATGCGAAGGTACCGGTGAAGCAAGAGGAAAGTACTCCACGAAATATTTACCCCGAAAGAAAAATATCGCTAAAATGTCTATTTCCGAGTACACCTACCGTAGAAGAACTCATCCTAGCAAAAAAGAATTTTATCCAACAAGAACATTTCACCCTTTATCTTTCTTTTCGTACGGGGAGTACAATTTAAAAACAAAATTTGTTGATAAGAAGTGCAATTATTGTCGTGTGGAGTACTTCGTGGGGATAACTTCGTTCGTGCTTCACCGGTACGACAACAGGTGAATAAAGGGGCGGGGACGTAGCTCAGTTGGTAGCGCGCTGGCTTTGTAGCCAGTTGGTCGCTATCAGCGTGGGTTCGATCCCCACGTTCCGCGAGAGATTTATTTCTCGGAGTCAACTTTGTGCAGACTCTCGTCGGTGTCCGTACACCCCCGTGTGCACACATGCGCACGAAAAAGATCCCACGTTTACAGCAAAAGTCTCAGGGCTTGGAAAACACGAAGACACGCATGCATCATCTCTCGTCTCCGATTATCATGATCGTATTATGTCTTTTTGCGAAATTTGATATTTGAAAAATTGTCATTTTGCATGGAGAGCAGTTAGGATGTGGATTTTTTTTTTTTTTTTTTTTTTTTTTTGTGTCTTGCCAAGTACATCATTGTGGGTCATCGCGTCAGAGCTCATAGCACGTTATTGTTTACCTCCGAATCTAAAACGCAAAAAAAAGGCTGCGAGTCACAAGAAATTAACAGCGGCGGTTGGCTTCAAAGAAGCAAGCGACATGCAGAAATTACAGTTCGTCTGCTTGAGCAAACACGACCTTGCGTGACCTGCTTCCGGGCTTCCTTTTTTCAATCTTTCAAAACTTCGAATTGTACTGATCTTGTCTTGATAAAAAAATAATTCTTATATGATTTAAGAATGTTTGTGTAACAAGCTGTCAATTTATTATTTAGATTTTAAAATTTAGGTCCAGCACCAAAACGAGGCGTCCGATTTGTCTCATTGTAAATTCGGCTGGTCACGCACAAATACATTCTTTGAAAAATACTCGCTCTTTACGGAGGGCACCTACGATGTTCTCAAGCGGTGAGTATTTAAACGAAAGGGTGTTTGTACTGTGTGTAAAAGCCTGACAGTGTTTGTGACCAGAAACTGATGGTTTACGTAAAGCTTTAGTGTGCCTTTAAGTTCCGGTCGCGAAGCGAATTTGCCATTTGCCATTTGCCATTCGACCTAACTTTGTGATAGGAAGTTCTCAATAGCTGATGCACAGTATTCGAAGTAACAAAAAAAAATCATTTGAAAGTGGTAATGATCCACTTACCAGAAAGCGATTTACCCCCAAATTAAAAAGTCCATGAACCAGCCCCTCCCCCCCCCCACCCCGACAATACTAGGTCTGTTTGATGGATTAATTACAGTTTCTTTTTTACAACATAGTTTATTAAACTTGCGTTTTTATGAAATGGGCCTTCAATAATAAAGTTACTATAAAATAAAGACATGCAAAAACACGCGCGCACACACACACAAACACAAACACTCACACACACATACGCACGTACGCTCGCACGTACACACAAACACACACCATACACAAACGCACACACACACACACGCACACACACACACACACACACACACACACACACACACACACACACACACACTCTCTCTCTCTCTCTCTCTCTTTTAACAGGCTTGCATAGCCATATTCTGTGAAAAAGTAGTCACTTTTCATTACTTGCTTTTCGTCATTATTTAAAAAAAAAAAGGAAAAGAAAAAAGCTGTGGAATTATAAACATTACCATGACTTCAACTAAAACATCTTGGCCGAATAAGGAAGGGCTTCGCATAGGACACCTGAATATTAATCATTTATATAACAAAATGACTGATGTTTCAAATGTACTTTTTAATTCTGGATAAAGTTTTCATATGTTTGTTTTTTCTGAATCCAGACTATCAGATAATGTGTTAGACTCTGACATCATTGTTCCAGGATATACTCTTATTCGTAATGATCCTGTTAAGACGAATGAAACAGGCATTACTGTTTACATAAGTGAATCAGTTACATATAAACGACTACCTCATCTTGAGGTTCATGGAGTTGAATCAATATGGATTGAAGTTAAATTAAAAAGATCTACGCCCTTACTGTTAGGATTTATTTATAGAAACCCTTCTGAAAGAGTAAATTGGGCAGATAACTTTACTATTATGATAGACTCTGCAACACTGGATTCAAAAGAAATCTTGCTCTTAGGAGATTTTAATATTGATTTACTTAAGCCACATAAAAATTGGAATGATAAAATTAATAGCTTTGATTTGCAACAAATGGTTCAGTTACCCACTAGGGTCATGGCTGTTTCTAAAACTCTTATTGATCATATTTACGTGTCAGAAAAACAAAATATTATTGAAACATGCGTTCCTATTTTATCCTGCAGTGATCTTTATCCAGTGTGTCTTACCTGGTCAAGGAAAGGTATTAAAATCCCTAAAGCTGGACATAAAACTGTAACTTATCGTCGTTTCTCGCGTTTTAATAAAAATGCTTTTCTCTCTGATTTAATTCACAGTCCTCTTTCTGAAGTCTATAGCTTTAAGAATTCTGATAAAGCTTTGAAGCATTGGTATACTATTTTTATTTCTATTTATGATAAACATGCACCATTAATTACGAACAGAGTTAAACATATTGAGAAACCAAAGTGGCTTGATCAAGAAACAGAAGATGCTGCAAACCACAGGGATTATTTGAAAGCAAAGGGTGATTTTGAAGAATATAAACGGCAAAGAAATAATGTAAGTTCCCTAAAAAGAACTAAAAAGAAAAACTATTTCACTGAACTAGTGTCATCTAAACAAGATTCAAAATCAATTTGGAAAGCCATTAATGTATTAACAAGCAAGCGTTCTAATTCACACCCTACTGCCATGAACAATATTTCCGCTGATAAACTTAATTTACATTTTTCTACAGTGGGGCAAAAAGTTATTCCTATTGATAGAACACAAGAAAATTATTTAAATACCTCATA